>NC_034187.2:89886593-90186593 GCF_002021735.2 Oncorhynchus kisutch
GCCACCAATTGTGCAAGTTCTCCCACTTAAAAAGATGAGGCCTGTAATTTTCATCATAGGTACACTTCAACTATAACGGACAAAATGAGAAAAAAACATCCAGAAAATCACATTCTAGGATTTTTTTATGAATTTATTTGCAAATTATGATGGAAAATGATCTCAATAATTTATTATATACCCTTTGTTGGAAATGACAGAGGTCAAATGTTTTCTGTAGGTCTTCACAAGGCTTTCACACACTGTTGCTGGTATTTTGGCCCATTCCTCCATGCTGATCTCCTCTAGAGCAGTGATGTTTTGGGGCTGTTGCTGGGCAACACTGACTTTCAACTCCCTCCAAAGATTTTCTATGGGGTTGAGATCTGGAGACTGGCTAGGCCACTCCAGGACCTTGAAATGCTTCTTACGAAGCCACTCCTTCGTTGCCCGGGCGGTGTGTTTGGGATCATTGTCATGCTGAAAGACCCAGCCACGTTTCATCTTCAATGCCCTTGCTGATGGAAGGAGGTTTTCACTCAAAATCTCACGATACATGGCCCCATTCATTCTTTCCTTTACACGGATCAGTCGTCCTGGTCCCTTTGCAGAAAAACAGCCCCAAAGCATGATGTTTCCACCCCCATGCTTCACAGTAGGTATGGTGTTCTTTGGATGCAACTCAGCATTCTTTGTCCTCCAAACACGACGAGTTGAGTTTTTACCAAAAAGTTATATTTTGGTTTCATCTGACCATATGACATTCTCCCAATCTTCTTCTGAATCATCCAAATGCTTTCTAGCAAACTTCAGACGGGCCTGGACATGTACTGGCTTAAGCAAGGGGACACGTCTGGCACTGCAGGATTTGAGTCCCTGGCGGCGTAGTGTGTTACTGATGGTAGGCTTTGTTACTTTGGTCCCAGCTCTCTGCAGGTCATTCACTAGGTCCCCCCCGTGTGGTTCTGGGATTTTTGCTCACCGTTCTTGTGATCATTTTGACCCCACGGGGTGAGATCTTGCATGGAGCCCCAGATCGAGGGACATTATCAGTGGTCTTGTATGTCTTCCATTTCCTAATAATTGCTCCCACAGTTGATTTCTTCAAACCAAGCTGCTTACCTATTGCAGAATCAGTCTTCCCAGCCTGGTGCAGGTCTACAATTTTGTTTCTGGTGTTCTTTGACAGCTCTTTGGTCTTGCCCATAGTGACTGTTTGAGGTTGTGTAACTGTTTGAGGTTGTGGACAGGTGCCATTAATACAGGTAACAAGTGGAGGACAGAGGAGCCTCTTAAAGAAGTTACAGGTCTGTGAGAGCCAGAAATCTTGCTTGTTTGTAGGTGACCAAATACTTATTTTCCACCATAATTTGCAAATAAATTCATAAAAAATCCTACAATGTGATTTTCTGGATTTTTTTTCAGTCATAGTTGAAGTGTACCTATGATGAACATTACAGGCCTCTCATTTTTTTAAGTGGGAGAACTTGCACAACACTATTCCCAGGATTATCCGCTTCGATAACAGACACCAGCTCGGCGAGATGAGCTAGCTGTAATCAGGTCAGTGCAGAGAGACAAGCTAGCTGCTATCAGATCAGTGCAAAGAGACAAGCTAGCTGCAAACAGACAAGTAGGTGGACTGCCTGCCCGTTTTACAACCCTGGGTGCAACGTTAACAACGTTACTGTTGATGAGCAGTTTATGCCATTTAGGGGCCGCTGCCCCTTCAGGCAGTACTTACTCTCGGAACCTGCAAAATATGGAATGAAGATCTGGGCTGCCTGTGATGCTGCTTCATCATATGTGTGGAACTTGCGAGTGTATATGGGGAAACCAGTTGGAGGAGTCCCTGAGAAGACCCAAGGGATGTGGGTTGTCCTGGACGTGACATAGGGACTCCGTTGCCACATCACATTCAATAACTTCTTTACTAAACGCAAGCTGGGACAGGAGCTCCTCAAGAGGAGGCTGACGGTGGTAGGAACAGTATGAAAAAACAAGCCAGAGCTCCTACCTCAGGCCTGTTCAGTGTATTAAACAGCTATCAATTCCTCTAAGTTTGTGTTCACGGTCGACACGTCTCGTGTCCTAGAGGCAAAAATGTGGTACGCTGCATAGGGATGGGATAATCTGTGGCCAGGAACATCAAAAAACAGATATCATCATGGATTGTAATGCCTCAAAAGGATGGATGGACAATTTAGACAAGCTGGTGACTGGCTACAGCTGCAGAAGAAGAACCCTACGCTGGCCACTTGTGATATTCTTCACCATCTTGGACATCTCGGTGTACAACGCGTTTAAACCCAGATTGGAACAGGGGGAAGCTCCAGAGGAGACGGCTCTTTCTAGAGGAGCTGGACAAGGCATTGGTAAGACCTCACATCCAGAGGAGGCAACATATCCTAAGGACCCCAGCTTCTACAGCCATCATTAGGAGGGTTCAGGAGGATGCTGGTGCCCCATCTGCCCGACCCACAGGACCAACAACTCCAATACCGGAAGTGTGAGTGATGTTGCATGTGTGTGTGTCTGACTCTCCTACCTTGGCCTGATGAAACTATATATGCGAGTGAGATGTTAGTAAAATTCCTGAACTGTTTATCATTCTAGATTGCAGCCGGTAGCAACAAGAAGCACTGTGTGTGTGGACCCAAGAAGGACATGAAGACACAGTGCACATGCATCAAGTGCAATAAATACATTTGCAACACACACACACACACACAGTAAAACTCTGTCCCTCATGTGGTGTGAAGACCGGCCTTAATGTGTTCAATGGGGCTCATTTATCATTTCCATAATATACTGTATGTAAACTCTGTCCAGTTCAGTTCAAAGTAATACACATCAATAGAGATGAAAACCTTGTTTCATTTATATTTGTTCAAGATAAACATGATTTATTCCACCCATGTCTTGATAATTTATTTCTGTTTACAACACGAGCCACGGTAAATGGCAAGTATTAACTATGTATGTTGTCTATATTGCTTGTAACGGATGTAAGCATTTTTACATACATTGTTATGGCTGTATTGTTTAAAAAAAACAATGTTGTGGGTCCATCAGACCTGCGAACATTGGGTGAATAACAAAAAGACCACACAAGGGTTAAGAGAAAGGGCTTGGCCAGTTGCTACTGTGTTCCGGGCAGCATTGTAACCCGACACAGTCCTAGATTGCAGGGTTTATGGGAAAAGACAGCATTGGAATTCACTGATGCATGCATGGTAAGCCAAGGTGTTTCCCAGATTCTGGTCATGGATGTGAACGTTACTAAAACATTTGAACCCTGGAGTGTAGTCTGATGGTTGAAATAGACCTTTAAAAAAGCTTGCTGCTGTGTAGCCAATACAAGAGTAATTTAACTTAAAACAAAGTCAAAGGCTATTAAACCATTTAAGGAAACTACATAAAACCAGTTTATTCTTAGATTACACTTTTACATAAAGGAATTGTATACTTGACAATTTCATTCAAAATAAACTGGTCATGAAATTTTGGTTTGTTGTTTAAACCAAATACAATGCCTGTTTCCATTTTTGTACAATGAAAAATATTTTTCCACTTCTTAAAAAGTACAGTATGTACATCATGGAAACATTACAACTCCTGTCCTCACACATGGTAGGACATTTCAAGTCATTTCTTATAAAAAATATAACATTTAATTTTGCCCTCTGAAAACAGATGAACAGCATTACAGATTGGCAATGCATAGCAGGCCTAGTTCAGATCTCTGCCTTTTCAACGTGGATGCAAAGCAAAATAGAATGGACAACGTAAGAAGAGGCTAAAACTATAAAACAACCAAACTGATGCATTATTGTGACTCCATTCCACTACGGGGTAGCGGAGGCTGTCATAGCTGGTGTTTTAGAGGGGAGGATAGAGAGGGAAGGGGATAGAGGGAGAGAGAGAGAGAGGGAGATATGGGGATTTGGAAGGAGGGGGATATAGAGAGAGAGGGAGGGGAGCTATAGTGGGGGGGATTCTTGTCAATGTCATCTCAGCAGCCAGATCAGGAGGAGGCTGGAGCCACGGTGGAGTCAGTTAGCGGTCACTGGTTCTCGGCCTGTCACAACAGAGAGAGGATGTTGATTTCAGAAGAACACAGTATAAGGACATGCCATTTGACAGACCACAAGAACAGATGTACTGGATGTAGAACCAATGTGCCTGCTTTAGTTCCACAACCACAGACTGCTGTGCTTACAGGTGATGTAATACTGGGATTGAAATGAGAGCTCTGTTACAACCAACCAGGTACAGTAGCTCTATAGCCTGGCTCCAGATCTGTTGATGTACTCTTACCAACTCTACTGCTGTCCTTGGCGTGACAATGAGGGATAGCACAAACAGACTGGCACTCAGGCTAGTAGTTTGAGGGATTTGAAATGGAAGTACATGTGTAGGTCTACTGTCATCATCATCATCATGGATGAAACAGGGAGCAGTAAGCAGCTGTTATGGTTTAAAAAGCAGGTACTACCGTCTGGAGTAGCCTGGTTTGGTGATATGGGGACCCAGATAAGTAACTGATGTCCGTTTGTCTATCCACATTTCCACAACTAAAACAATACTTTTTTACCCAAAGGACTTGTAGCTGACGTTTGTAACGGTAACAAGTTCTAACGGCACACAGGTTGCGTAAGACATGATGACCAGGCTTTATCCTGACAACATCCATGCTGAACAACAGAAACCTGCAGGCCATTGAGGGAAGAAGTCACATGATGCTGAACAACAGAAACCTGCAGGCTATTGAGGGAAGAAGTCACATGATGATACATTGCAGTGTCTCTTTCTATAATCAAGTCATTACACTCAGTCACGCAGAGGAGCACAGATCTGGAACCAGGCTAGGATGACTAGGAAGAGTAGAGGAGCACATATCTGGAACCAGGCTAGGATGACTAGGAAGAGTAGCAGAGCACAGATGAACCAGGCTAGGATGACTAGGAAGAGTAGAGGAGCACAGATCTGGGACCAGGCTAGGATGACTAGGAAGAGTAGAGGAGCACAGATCTGGGACCAGGCTAGGATGACTAGGAAGAGTAGAGGAGCACAGATCTGGAACCAGGCTAGGATGACACATGCCCACCTCTGGAGTAACAGCAAACCAACTGACAGGCACAAACACAGTGACACAGCATGCAGAGAGGTAACTCCACAAGACATACCAACAGACCGGCACAAAAACTCCACAAGAAAAGCAATCACAGAAACCTGATGTTATATAAAACCAAACCAGCACTGCTGACCTGAACAGATCAGACAAAAGCTGGGATCTTTACAATGACGTACAAGTTGGGTTGTTCTTTTTACATCTGGTAGTGAACTTCTTTGTGTTATAGAATCATCTTATCGGTAGGTACGGAAGTGGGGGTTGCTGTCACAAGAGGACAGTTACAGCGCCCCCAACAGGCCAGCACAGCAGCAGCCTGCACCACTTTGATGTCATGTACAGCAAATGCAGCCAAAACGGTCCAATAGAGGTTTAGGCCAGACATAAGGAAATACAGTGCCTTCGGAAAGTATTCAGACCCCTTGATTATTTCCACATGTTGTTGCGTTATAGCCTTTTTCTAAAATGCATTGAAAAAAAAAAATCTTCAGCAATCTACACACACTACCCCATAATGACATCACACTACCCCATAATGACATCACACTACCCCATAATGACAAAATGAAAACAGGTCTTTAGAAATTTGTGCACATTTGTTTTTTAAATAAACTTATTTAAATAAGTAGTCAGACCCTTTTCTATGAGACTCGAAATTGAGATCAGATTCATTCTGTTTCCATTGATCATCCTTGAGCTGTTTCTACAACTTGATTGGAGTCTACCTGTGGTAAATTCAATTGATTGGACATGATTTGGAAAGGCACACACCTGTCTATATAAGGTCCCACAGTTGACAGTGCATATCAGAGCAAAAACCAAGCCATGTGGTCGAATGAATTGTCAGTGGAATCCGAGACAGGATTGTGTTGAAGCACAGATCTGGGGAAGGGAACCAAAACATTTCTGCAGCATTGATGGTCCCCATCATTCTTAAATGGAAGAAGTTTGGATCCACCAAGACTCTTCCTAGAGCTGGCCGCCCGGCCAAACTGAGCAATCAGGGGACAAGGGCCTTGGTCAGGGAGGTGACCAAGAACCTGATGGTCACTCTGACAGAGCTCCAGAGTTCCTCTGTGGAGATGGGAGAACCTTCCAGAAGGACAACCATCTATGCAGCACTCCACCAACCAGGCCTTTAAGGTAGAGTGGCCAGACGGAAGCCACTCCTCAGTAAAAGGCACATGACAGCCCACTTGGAGTTTGCCAAAAGGCACCTAAAGGACTGTCAGACCATGACAAACAAGATTCTCTGGTCTGATGAAACCAAGATTGGACTATTTGGCCTGAATGCAAAGCGTCACGTCTGGAGGAAACCTGGCACCATCTCTACAGTAAAGCATGGTGGTGGCAGCATCATGCTGTGGGGATGTTTTTCAGCGGCAGGGACTGGGAGACTAGTCAGGATCGAGGCAAAGATGAACGGAGCAAAGTACAGAGTGATCCTTGATGAAAACATGCTCCAGAGCGCTCAGGACCTCACACTGGGGGCGAAGGCTCACCTTCCAACAGGACAACGACTCTAAGCACACAGCCAAGAAAACCGAGGAGTGGCTTCGGGACAAGTCTCTGAATGTCCGTGAGTGGCCCAGCCAGAGCCCGGACTTGATCGAAACATCTCTGGAGAGACCTGAAAATAGCTGTGCAGCGACTCTCCCCATCCAACCTGACAGAGCTTGAGAGGATCTGCAGAGAAGAATGGGATAAACTCTCCAAATACAGGTGTGCCAAGCTTGTAGTGTCATACCCAAGAAGACTTGAGGCTATAATCGCTGCCAAAGGTGCTTCAACAAAGTACTGAGTAAAGGGTCTGAATATTTCTGTAAATGCGATATTTCAGATTTTTTTAATGCAAAAATGTTCTGAAAACCTTTTTTTGATTTGTCATTATGGTGTATTGTGTGTAGATTGAGGGGGGAAAAAACGATTGAATCAGTTTTACAATATGGCTGTAACGTAACAAAATGTGTAAAAAGTCAAGGGGTCTGAATACTTTCCAAAGGCACTGAAATCTGTCAGACACTGTACAGTCGTGGCCAAAAGTTTTGAGAATGACAAATATAAATTTTTACAAAGTCTGCTGCCTCAGATGGTATGATGGCAATTTGCATATACTCCAGAATGTTATGAAGAGTGATCTGATGAATTGCAATTAATTGCTTCAGGGCCCCAAGAAAGTCAGGACCGTCTCCTAAAGTTAATTCAGCTGCGGGATCGGGGCACCACCAGTACAGAGCTTTCTCAGGAATGGCAGCAGGCAGGTGTGAGTGCATCTGCACGTACAGTGAGGCAAATACTTTTGGAGGATGGCCTGGTGTGTCAATAAGGGCAGCAAAGAATCCACTTCTCTCCAGGAAAACCATCATTCACAGACTGATATTCTGCAAAAGGTATAGGGATTGGACTGCTGAGGACTGGGGTAAAGTCGTTTTCTCTGATGTTTGGGTAATCCGGAAGAAAGCTTGTCCGGAGAAGACAAGGTGAGCGCTACCATTAGTCCTGTGTCATGCCAACAGTAAAGCATCCTGAGACCATTCATGTGTGGGGTTGCTTCTCAGCCAAGGGAGTGGGCTCACTCACAATTTTGCCTAAGAACACAGCCATGAATGAAGAATGCTACCAACATCCAGGAACAGTTTGGTGACGAACAATGCCTTTTCCAGCATGATGGAGCACCTTGCCATGAGGCAAAAGTGATAACTAAGTGGCTCGGGGACCAAAACATTGATATGTTGGGTCCATGGCCAGGAAACTCCCCAGACCTTAATCCCATTGAGAACTTGTGGTCAATCCTCAAGAGGCGGGTGGACAAACAAAAACTCACAAATTCTGACAAACTCCAAGCATTGATTATGCAAGAATGGGCTGCCATCAGTCAGGATGTGGCCCGGAAGTGAATTGACAGCATGCCAGGGCAGATTGCAGAGGTCTTGAAAAAGAAGGGTCAACACTGCAAATATTGACTCTTTGCATCAACTTCATGTAATTGTCAATAAAAGCCTTTGACACTTATGAAATGCTTGTAATTATACTTCAGTATTCCATAGTAACATCTGACAAAAATACCTAAAGACACTGAAGCAGCTAACTTTGAGGAAATTAATATTTGTGTCATTCTCAAAACTTTTGGCCACGACTATATAGTCAGTCAGACACTGTAGAGCAAGAAATATATTCTGGTTAAGGCTTAGACTACACGCCCTTCAGGCTACACGCTGACTGAAAGTCGCGTTTGGATAGAATCATCTGCTAAATGGAATATATTATATAATATATATAAATATAATATATAATATATATAAATATTAATATATATACATACATACACATACAGTAGATATACACTGAGGATACCAAACACTAGGAAGCTGCTGTCAGAGACATTATACCAAACACTAGGAAGCTGCTGTCTGGAGACATTTACACCTTTTAACCACGGATCTTATTTATGTTCCAGTAACAGGAATAAACTGGAGGGGTCATGTGTGTATAGTACAGTGGGGCAAAAAAGTATTTAGTCAGCCACCAATTGTGCAAGTTCTCCCACTTAAAAAGATGAGAGGCCTGTAATTTTCATCATAGGTACACTTCAACTATGACAGACAAAATTAGGGGAAAAAATCCAGAAAATCACATTGTAGGATTTTTAATGAATTTATTTGCAAATTATGGTGGAAAATAAGTATTTGGTCAATAACAAAAGTTTCTCAATACTTTGTTATATACCCTTTGTTGGCAATGACAGAGGTCAAACGTTTTCTGTAAGTCTTCACAAGGTTTTCACACACTGTTGCTGGTATTTTGGCCCATTCCTCCATTCAGATCTCCTCTAGAGCAGTGATGTTTTGGGGCTGTGGCTGGGCAACACGGACTTTCAACACCCTCCAAAGATTTTCTATGGGGTTGAGATCTGGAGACTGGCTAGGCCACTCCAGGACCTTGAAATGCTTCTTACGAAGCCACTCCTTCGTTGCCCGGGCGGTGTAGTTGGGATCATTGGCATGCTGAAAGACCCAGCCACGTTTAATCTTCAATGCCCTTGCTGAGGTTTTCAATCAAAATCTCACAATACATGGCCCCATTCATTCTTTATTTTACACGGATCAGTCGTCCTGGTCCCTTTGCAGAAAAACAGCCTCAAAGCATGATGTTTCCACCCCCATGCTTCACAGTAGGTATGGTGTTCTTTGGATGCAACTCAGCATTCTTTGTCCTCCAAACACAACGAGTTGAGTTTTTACCAAAAAGTTATATTTTGGTTTCATCTGACCATATGACATTCTCCCAATCTTCTTCTGGATCAACCAAATGCACTCTAGCAAACTTCAGATGGGCCTGGACATGTACTGGCTTAAGCAGGGGGACACGCCTGGCACTGCAGGATTTGAGTCCCTGGCAGCGTAGTGTGTTACTGATGGTAGGCTTTGTTACTTTTGTCCCAGCAGGTCATTCACTAGGTCCCCCCGTGTGGTTCTGGGATTTTTGCTCACCGTTCTTGTGATAATTTTGACCCCACAAAGAATCTTGCGTGGAGCCCCAGATCGAGGGACATTATCAGTGGTCTTGTATGTCTTCCATTTCCTAATAATTGCTCGCACAGTTGATTTCTTCAAACCAAGCTGCTTACCTATTGCAGAATCAGTCTTCCCAGCCTGGTGCAGGTCTACAATTTTGTTTCTGGTGTCCTTTGACAGCTCTTTGGTCTTGGCCATAGTGGAGTTTGGAGTGTGACTATTTGAGGTTGTTGTTACTGTAATTTAGTTACTCCAATATGTTTTCATTAATTGAAAACCCTTAATCTATTTTATGAGAATTTGTAAGATTCTTGTTTGCATAAAATAGACGGAGACCAGTCTTAATAATAGGGAACAGAATTTATTCTCGGAGCGCGCTGCCACGTTACCATGAGCAACAGTTTATATACAATAACATGACGTCATGTCATTGCTTCTGGAATGAATCCCCTCATCCCGACCTAAAATTAATTGAGATTAAAAGTTCATTCCAACTCACTAACACACTCACAGGTCACACAACATAACTGAATTAACTCTTGACCCCTCACCATTATCGATCACCACTTAGCTGACAGTTCTAATTAACAGAAAACCTAGGAATGCACTCACTGCCTTATCTAAAACACCCCAGAGCTCAGTTTGGTTTTCTTATATTTAATTACTCCTTGTTCATGCCACATAATCCCTTCTTATAAACTCATATTGTTAATCAGATATAATAAAACAGAGTATAAGTTTACTTAGTTACAGTTCCATTTAAAATGAGAATATTGTTTAGTAATTTATTCCTAACAGTTGTGGACAGGTGTCTTTTATACTGATAACAAGTTCAAACAGGTGCCATTAATACAGGTAACGAGTGGAGGACAGAGGAGCCTCTTAAAGAAGAAGTTACAGGTCTGTGAGAGCCAGAAATCTTGCTTGTTTGTAGGTGACCAAATACTTATTTTCCACCATAATTTGCAAATAAATTCATAAAAAATCCCACAATGTGATTTTCTGGATTTTTTTTCTCATTTTGTCTGTCATAGTTGAATTGTACCTATGATGAAAATTACAGGCCTCATCTTTTTAAGTGTGAGAACTTGCACAATTGGTGGCTGACTAAATACTTTTTTGCCTGTATATAATATCATTGTGTATGTGTGCCATTCAGAGGGTGAATGGGCAAGACAAAAGTTAAGTGCCTTTGAATGGGGTATGGTAGTAGGTGCCAGGCGCACCAGTTTGAGTGTGTCAAGAACTGCAAAACTGCTGGGTTTTTCATGCTCAACAGTTTCCCATGTGTATCAGGAATGGTCCACCACCCAAAGGACATCCAGCCAACTTGACAACTGTGGGAAGCATTGGAGTCAATACGAGTCAGCATCCCTGTGGGGCGCTTTCGACTCCTTGTAGAGTCCACGCCCCAACGAACTGCGGCTGTTCTGAGGGCAAAAGGGGGAGATGGGCATGTGTCTGTCTGTCTGCGTAGGGTGAAGATCCCCCTAGATGCTGAACTTCAGTCAGTTTTATATTTTCCCCACTAATGGTTAAGGTTAGGATATGGGGAGGGGAAGCTGATCCTAGATCTGTACGTAGGGGAAACTGGAGAAGTGGGTGGTTGTTCAGATGAAGCAGCAGCTTACAGAGTAATAAGAAGTAGTATTTTACCATCTCATCTCCCCAGCAGCTAGTCTGCTTGTTGGAGCCATTCCAGAACTAGCACACCTGATTCCACTACTAAGGGCTTGATGGTTAGTTAGTTGACCAATTAAAATCAGGTGATACTCGTCCAGAAATAGATCAGATATGTGGGATGGCTCATGGTACTGGAGGAGAGGTTTGGGAAACACGACAAGAGAAATTACATTTATTATCCCAAACAAGCAGCTACGTTATGTTGAGGTGATAGTAGAAATATAGTCAACATGTTTTACACACAAACTATTACCCTTTAACACAGGAAGTCCTAGAGAATAGAAAAACAATAAAACAAATTGTCCCTGTGAATTAATCACCTTTCAATACAGACATGTTTGGATCCAAAACGATATCCTGGTTATTTCATGTGATGAAGGTCATTTAGTTAATGGTAGTGAGTGTAATGATTATGTATTTTAAAGGTGCAGTGGACAGATGAATCCTCACCTTTTTCTCTTCTTTTCAGAGTCTGTTATGCTGGGCTTCGTCTGCTTGGGGTCTGTGATCTTGGGGGTCCAGTTAGACACCCTCTCATCGCGCGGTCTCTTGCGAGCACTGTGACAAAAGCAGCAAAAATGGATGCAAGTCAACCAAGTCAATCAAGCCCGTCTCCACACTACCAGGCAGTTTGTTTCTACTTCACCAATACTCACTTAGCTGTGCTCTCGTCCACATCCTGTTCCTTATATGGTGACTCTGTCCCCGTCGTTCTCTCCCCCAGCTCCGCGTCCCCTCCCTCTTTCCCCAGGGACACCCGGCTGCCATTGTATTTCTCCAGGGGACACTTGGAGGTTGGCTGGGTAGGAAGAAGGGATTCAGAATCAGACACTGGGTCCTGGTCCTCTTTAGATAGCTCACGCCACATTTTCTGGAGGAAACAGAGAAAGAGGGGAGAGAGAGATTAACTCAAATAGAACTTTAATGAAATCACTTGGACTGAGCCAGCCGCCCCACAGGTGCTCTACTTGTACTAGAGAGGAGTCCCCCATGATGTACCTGGCCCCTTACAGCTAGATAGGTGCGCTAGCCGCCTGCAGCTCGGTGCGCTAGCCGCCTGCAGCTCGGTGCGCTAGCCGCCTGCAGCTCGGTGCGCTAGCCGCCTGCAGCTCGGTGCGCTAGCCGCCTGCAGCTCGGTGCGCTAGCCGCCTGTACAGAGCAGTCTCCCATGATGTTCTTGGCCCTCTCCATCTAGCTAGGTGTGTGGTTAGGGTTAGCTTTGTTACCTGTACAGAGCAGTCCCCCATGATGTACTTGGCCCCCTCCAGGACGGCCCTGTAGGAGAAGCGTAGCTGGTCAGGAGTCTGGATCAGACCCATACGGTACTTCCTCATGTCCAGCAGCACAGCTTTGATGTCCACAGATGATGGGTCTTTCCTCTTGTCCATCTGACACCACAGAGACAGACAAAGACACCACAGGTTCAGTGGTTGAGAGCTGAAGACATATTTGTTGGCTGTGAACATTTTGCTTAAAATGCTCATCATGCTTATTCCATTTAATATAATTCAATACAACTATTTATTCCCTAATTGGCAATTAAGGCAATTTAGGTTAGAAAAATATCCACATATAATACAGTACAGAGACATCACTCTCACATAGTGTTTATAGCATGGGTGTCAAACAAGAAAATGTGTAGAAATGATAATGAACCTACATGTCGTCTCTTCACTCTCCCCAGCTAGCTAACGGACCTACACTCTCCCTAGCTAGCTAACGGACCTACACTCTCCCCAGCTTGCTAACAGACCTACATGTCATCTCTTCACTTTCCACAGCTAGCTAACGGACCTACATGTAGTCTCTTCACTCTCCCCAGCTAGCTAACAGACCTACACTCTCCCCAGCTAGCTAACAGACCCTACATGTCATCTCTTCACTCTCCCCAGCTAGCTAATGGAACTACTCTCCCCAGCTAGCTAACGGACCTCCATGTAGTCTCTTCACTCTCCCCAGCTAGCTAACAGATCTACACTCTCCCCAGCTAGCTAACAGACCCTACATGTCATCTCTTCACTCTCCCCAGCTAGCTAATGGAACTACACTCTCCCCAGCTAGCAAACAGACCTACATGTAGTCTCTTCACTCTCCCCAGCTAACTAACAGACCTACACTCTCCCCAGCTAGCTAACGGACCTACACTCTCCCCAGCTAGCTAACAGACCTACATGTCATCTCTTCACTCTCCCCAGCTAGCTAATGGAACTACACTCTCCCCAGCTAGCAAACGGAACTACATGTAGTCTCGTCAATCTCCCCAGCTAGCTAATGGAACTACACTCTCCCCAGCTAGCAAACGGAACTACATGTAGTCTCGTCACTCTCCCCAGCTAGCTAATGGAACTACACTCTCCCCAGCTAGCAAACTGAACTACATGTAGTCTCGTCAATCTCCCCAGCTAGCTAATGGAACTACACTCTCCCCAGCTAGCTAACAGACCTACATGTAGTCTCTTCACTCTCCCCAGCTAGCTAACGGTCATCGTAACAAACAGTCAGGGAGAATCTAAAATTCCAAAAGAGATGCATAGAGGATTATTATATATATTTTATTTTATTTTAATAGCGAGGATATACAGTGCAGTCGGACCCCTTGACTTCTTCCACATTTTGTTATGTTACAGCCTTATTCTAAAATGGATTAAATTAATTAGGGGAAGAAAAAAAAAACAATCTAAACACAATACCCCATAATGACAAAGCAAAAACAGGCTTTTAGACATTTTGGGAAAAAAATGAAATATCACATTCACGTAATTATTCAGGCCCTTAACTCAGTACTTTGTTCCAGCACCTTGGCAGCGATTACAGCCTTGAGTCTTCTTGGGTATGACGCTACAAGCTTGGCACACCTGTATTTGGGGAGATTCTCCCATTGTTCTCTGCAGATCCTCTCAAGCTCTGTCAGGTTGGATGGGGAGAGTCACTGCAAAGCAATTTTCGGGTCTCTCCACAGATGTTTGATCGGGTTCAAGTCCGGGCTATGGCTGGGCCACTCACGGACATTCAGAGACTTGTCCCGAAGTCACTCCTGCATCGTCTTGGCTGTGTGCTTAGGGTCGTTGTCTTGTTGGAAGGTGAGCCTTCACCCCAGTCTGAGGTCCTGAGTCCTCTGGAGCAGGTTTTCATCAAGGATCTCTCTGTACTTTGCTCCGTTCATCTTTGCTTCGATCCTGACTAGTCTCCCAGTCCCTGCTGCTGAAAAACATCCCTACAGCATGATGCTGCCACCACCATGCTTCACCGTAGAGATGGTGCCAGGGTTCCTCCAGACGTGACGCTTGGCATTCAGGCCAAAGAGTTCGATCTTGGTTTCATCAGACCAGAGAATCTTGTTTCTCATGGTCAGAGTCCTTTAGGTGTCTTTTGGCAAACTCCAAGCAGGCTGTCATGTGCCTTTTACTGAGGAGTGGCCACTCTACCATATATGCCTGATTAGTGAAGTGCTGTAGAGATGGTTGTCCTTCTGGAAGGTTCTCCCATCTCCACAGAGGAACTCTGGAGCTCTGTCAGAGTCATCATTGGGTTCTTGGTCACCTCCCTGTCCAAGGCCCTTCTCCCCTGATTGCTCAGTTTGGCCGGGCGCCAGCTCTAGGAAGAGTCTTGGTGGTTCCAAACTTCTTCCATTTAAGAACGATGGAGGCCACTGTGCTCTTGGGGACCTTCAATGCTGCAGAAATGTTTTCGTAATCTTCCCCTGTGCCCTGACACCATGTCTCGGTGCTCTACGGACAATTCCTTCAACCTCACGGCTTGGTTTTTGCTCTGACAGGTTCTGTCACCCTATATAGACAGGTGTGTACTTTTCCAAATCATGTCCAAGCTATTGAATTTACCACAGGTGGACTCCAATCAAGTTGTAGAAACATCTCAATGATGATTAATGGACACCTGATGCACCGGAGCTCAATTTTGAGTCTCATGGCAAAGGGTCTGAATACTTATGTAAATAATGTATTTCAGCTTATTTTTAATAAATGTGCAAACATTTCTGTAAGGCTGTTTACACTTCGTCATTATGGGGCATTGTGTGTAGATTGATGCAAAACATTTTTTAAAGATAAGGCTGTAAAGTAACAAAATGTGGAAAAAGGGAAGGGGTCTGAATACTTTCCGAACACCTGGACTTTGGTGAAAACCGAATGTGGTCCACGGGGAAACAAGTTTGACATCACTGGTTTAGTGTCAACTATAAGTGTGAGGGGGCAGGGCTTACCAGGACCAGACAGGTGTCAACCAATGAGAGGGTCCCTGAGCGGCCAATTCCAGCGCTGCAGTGCACTACCGCCGGTCCGTGGTCCGCCCCCAACGAGCCAGACTCCCGCACCTTGAACAGGAAGTTGAGGAAGGACGCCGGCGATTCTGGGACACCAAAGTCAGGCCAGGTGGTGTAATGAAAGTGATAGATCTCTCTCTTCTCCCCTGTCTGGAAGACACAAGAGAGGACAAAACACATTGCTTGTGTCCCAAATGGCACCCCTATTCCCTAGTACATTACTTTTTGTCCGAAATGGCACCCTATCCCCTAGTGCATTACTATTGACCAGAGCCCCGTGGGCCCCGGTCTCAACTGCACCATAAATGGAATAGGGTGCCATTTGGGTCCTACAGTACAAATGGACAGGAGCATGATTGGACTCAATTCCATTTAAATTCAGGAAACAAACTGAAATTCCAATTCTCATCCTTGAAAATAATAGATAGTGGACCACTGCATTGACCCTAACCCTGGAGATAGTAGAACACTGTATGCGGTCCCTGGGGAGGAAGGGAGGGGATAATAGATAGAGATTGAAGCTTGGACGATAAACTGAAAGTTACCGACACTGACATTTCCCTCTTTTAACCAAAGCAATTTTACTGACATCCGTAATTTCGATGATTAGGCTACACAACGTTCCTGGAGACATTTTTGGTTCTAAAACCATTAATTTGCCCTAAACCTGCTTCTTGCATCGAAAGTATCTGCCCTCACTCCCTCTCCCTTTGCACACGGAGTGAAGGGAGGGCTGCATTTACTGTTGTTAAAAAAGAGGAGAGTATAAGCTTTATGAGAGTATAAAGTATTTCTCAACTCTCAATGTTAAGGAAATAACACCACTTTACTGAGTATGTAATTGAGATGATGCGCCAGCAGTACGAAGTGTAGCCATTTGTTTATTTGTTGGACAATAAATGTACTGTTAGATTAATTGCATGGCTATTTAGCAACAGCTATATGCTACACAATTCACCACCTGAGGAAGTGGGAACTCAAAACACATGAGTTCTCACTTCCTCAGGTGGTGAATTATGTAGTATATAGCCTTGGCCAGCAAGATGCACAGAAACAGGCAGGCACATGAAATAGCTAACTTAGGGTAAGTTCCTAGCTAGCATTAAACTTATCTTATAAAAAACAATCAATCTTAACATAATCACTAGTTAACTACACATGGTTGATGATATTACTAGTTTATCTAGCTTGTCCTGCGCTGCATATAATCGAATCACAGCCTACTTCGCCAAACGGGTGACGATTTAACAAGCGCATTCGCGAAAAAAGCACTGCCGTTGCACCAATGTGTACCTAACCATAAAAATCTATGTCTTTCTTAAAATCAATACACAAGTCTACATTTTTAAAACTGCATATTTGGTTAATATTGCTTGCTAACATGAATTTATTTTAGCTAGGGAAATTGTGTCACTTCTCTTACGTTCTGTGCAAGCAGTCAGGGTATATGCAGCAGTTTGGGCCGCCTGGCTCGTGTGAAGACCATTTCTTCCTAACAAAGACTAATTAATTTGCCAGAATTGTACATAATTATGACATAACATTGAAGGTTGTGCAATATAAACAGCAATATTTAGACTTAGGGATGCCACCCATGAGATAAAATCCGGAACAGTTCCGTATTTCACTGAAATAAAAAATGTTTTTTTTTTTAAATGACAGTTTCCGGATTTGACCATATTAATGACCTAAGGCTCGTATTTCGGTTTTATTATATTATAATAAAGTCTATGATTTGATAGCGAAGTCTGACTGGGCGGTGGTAGGCAGCAGCAGGCTCGTAAACATTCATTCAAACTGCACTTCCTGCATTTGCCAGCA
Source organism: Oncorhynchus kisutch (assembly GCF_002021735.2). Lineage (NCBI taxonomy): Eukaryota > Metazoa > Chordata > Actinopteri > Salmoniformes > Salmonidae > Oncorhynchus > Oncorhynchus kisutch. Next base: position 89,904,004 of record NC_034187.2, read on the forward strand.
GCTCTTCGCTGTGATTCTAGCATTCCGCTGTTTATGACTTCAAGCCTATCAACTCCTGAGATTAGACTGGCAATATTAAAGTACCTATTAGAACATCCAATAGTCAAATGGATATGAAATACAAAATCGTATAGAGAGAGAAATAGTCCTATAATAACTACAACCTAAAACGTCTTACCTGGGAATATTGAAGACTCATGTTAAAAGGAACCACGTTAGCTTTTTTACATGGCAAATATTGCACTTTTTACTTTCATCTCCATCACTTTATTTAATCCAAATTGAACATGTTTAATTATTTATTTGAGACTAAATAGATTTTATTGATGTATTATATTAAGTTAAAATAAAAGTGTTCATTCAGTATTGTTGTAATTGTCATTATTACAAATATATATAAAAATAGGTAGATTAATCGGTATCAGATTTTTTTGGTCCTCCAATAAATCGGTATCGGTGTTGAAAAATCATAATCGGTCGACCTCTAGTAATAGCAGAGGTGTACAGTAGGCATCCTGATAAATAAGAATACGCCTTTCCCTTTATATCCCAGCACATAAACCAACAAGGCAATTTTCTTATGTTGAATTGAACTTTACATGGTGAAAAATACACATTGATTTCATTGTATATCCCATCAGGGGAAAATCTAGATCACATCCACACAGGAAGTATTATTTTAGCAGGTGACCTAAATCATACATTCGATAAGATTAACAGACGTAGCAATGAAAAAGGCACATTTAGGGAGCCTCCAAAGAGGCAAAACATGTAATCTCTACAAATAATTTATAGGACACATGGAGATTACTATTCCCAACTCCAAAAGACTATTCCTTCTTTTCTCAAAAGGTAGAAAAGCTATTGAAGAATTTACTACATTTTTTCCTCTCCAAAAATTCACTCAACAATTTACTGGATAAAAAGAATAGATGATGTAGTGATATCGGATCATTCTCTAGCATCGTGCTTTATTACACCAGGAGAAAATAATCTCCAGGACCCAAAATTGTATAAATAGATAAACAAATGTATACAGAGAAAAGCCGACCCCTGATACAATTTGGGATGCTTTTAAGGTGTACATTCGGGGAATGATCATTTCATACTCGCCAAAAGTTCAATCTGATTTAGAAATGTACATGAAAGGAAATCAATATCTTAAAAAAAGCCCATAAATCTTTACAAGGTAAAGAAGAAAATACAATTTCTGAACTTAAGCAAGAATACAATCTTTTACTTTTGAAGACAGCCAACAACTACAGGTTAAACTCAAATAAAGCATATGGTACATGGTAAACCAATTATATATAACATACAAAAGTGGTCATTAGAAACAGTGCGATTAATTACTATTTTAAAAGCTTCTATGAAAATGTATATAAATCAGAATTAAACAGTTTGACGGATCCTATAACCTTCTTAGACTCAACAAGTCCGAAGCAAATATCAGCAGACAAAAAAAAAGCTTAAAACCGTAAACTCCCAAGAAGAAAGAGATACTGTTAAAACATTTGCATGGAAGAAATCACCAAGAATGGATGGCTTCCCAAAGAATTCTATTAAACATTTTGGGACAATGTAGCCCCCCCTATTTACACAAATGACAACACACACACGTCACACAATTCAGTACTTCCTAGTTCAATGTATCAAATAGTTATTTCAGTTAAATTGAAACCAGGAAAATCTGGAGAGTCCCCTGCTGATTATAGACATAAATTCAATAAATTGTGACAAAATTATAACAAAGCTTATAAGCAATAGAATGGCAAACGTCTTACCAGACTTGTTATATATCAAACAAATGTTTCAGTTTAATACAATATGCAAAACAACAGGACATAGATTATTCAATTATGGCTGTTGATGCCAAAAAGGCTTTTGATCGTCTTGAATAGCCTTCTGTAGTCAAAACTTTGGACACTTTCAACTTTCCAGCTGAAATAATACATTTAATAAAACATATTGAATAAATGTTCTAAAGGAAAAATATACACAAATAATATATTATCTGATGAATGCTTTAGAAAGGGGGACAAGACAGGGATATCCTCTCTGCCCCTTCCTGTTTCCACTGGCAATTGAACTGCTTGCAGAAATAATTAGACAGGACACAAACGTAACAGGTATCAGTATTGGTAAACAGGAAAATAAACTAAACTTATTTGCAGATGATCTCCTGAAATACCTGACAAATATTGAAAACTCAATGCCCAATATTGAAAACTCAATGCCTTGCTAAGAATATTTTCAGAATACTCAAATCTCAGGATACAGAAAAAACAGCAATCCTTTCAGGAGACCACAAAAAATATGAACTACATAGGATGCTTAATAAGTGACAAACAACAATTATATCAGATAACTTTACTCCATTACTCAACAATATGAAAGCAGATCTAACTAAATTGAATAATCTTCCCATAAATCTTGCCTGTTCACCCCGCTATCATCCAGAAGGCGAGGTCAGTACAGGTGCATCAAAGCTGGGACCGAGAGACTGAAAAACAGCTTCTATCTCAAGGCCATCAGACTGTTAAACAGCCACCACTAACATTGAGTGGCTGCTGCCAACACACTGACTCAACTCCAGCCACTTTAATAATGGGAATTGATGGGAAATTATGTAAAATATATCACTCGCCACTTTAAACAATGCTACCTAATATAATGTTTACATACCCTACATTATTCATCTCATATGTATACATATATACTGTACTCTATATCATCTACTGCATCTTTATGTAATACATGTATCACTAGCCACTTTAACTATGCCACTTTGTTTACATACTCATCTCATATGTATATACTGTACTCGATACCATCTACTGCATCTTGCCTATGCCGCTCTGTACCATCACTCATTCATATATCTTTATGTACATATTCTTTTTCCCCTTACACTTGTGGGTATAAGACAGTAGTTTTGGAATTGTTAGTTAGATTACTTGTTGGTTATTACTGCATTGTCGGAACTAGAAGCACAAGCATTTCGCTACACTCGCATTAACATCTGCTAACCATGTGTATGTGACAAATAAAATGTGATTTGATTTGATTTGATTTACAGGTACAATAAACCTCTAGAATGGCTGCTAAAGTTTTGGTATTTATTTTCGGTATTACTAATTACCCCACAAAGACATTCTTTAAAAAAGTTTACTTGGTCATAAGACTTTATATCGGCAAATAAAATTCATAGAATAAAAAGGAAAGTTTTCTAAGTCTTCCTAAGTCTGAGGGTGGTTTTAACCTTCCAGATTGTAATTGTATCAACTCACTACCCAAGGCTTTTACTTGTGACATATAGTTAAATGTACTAAATAGGAAGAATGGGTACATAATTCAAGATGCGCATCCCCAGAATCTTTTTATCGTGTCTATTTTCAAAAGATAAAGCTAAGAACATTAACAATTACATAGTTAACACTATAAACATATTCTACGAGAACCAATATCACTCCCTAAAAACAAAACCTTATGGAACAACCCTTGGATAGCTTTCCAGAATTCACAGATACATTGGAAAACAGATTTCTTTACATGATAGTTTCAAATACATACAACTTAAAAAAGTTACATATACCAACATTTTTATTTTTATTTTTTTATTTCACCTTTATTTAACCAGGTAGGCTAGTTGAGAACAAGTTCTCATTTGCAACTGCGACCTGGCCAAGATAAAGCATAGCAGTGTGAACAGACAACACAGAGTTACACATGGAGTAAACAATTAACAAGTCAATAACACAGTAGAAAAAAAAAGGGGAGTCTATATACATTGTGTGCAAAAAGGCATGAGGAGGTAGGCGAATAATTACAATTTTGCAGATTAACACTGGGGTGATAAATGATCAGGTGGTCATGTACAGGTAGAGATATTGGTGTGCAAAAGAGCAGAAAAGTAAATAAATAAAAACTGTATGGGGATGAGGTAGGTGAAAATGGGTGGGCTATTTACCAATGGACTATGTACAGCTGCAGCGATCGGTTAGCTGCTCAGATAGCAGATGTTTGAAGTTGGTGAGGGAGATAAAAGTCTCCAACTTCAACGATTTTTGCAATTTGTTCCAGTCACAGGCAGCAGAGTACTGGAACGAAAGGCGGCCAAATGAGGTGTTGGCTTTAGGGATGATCAGTGAGATACACCTGCTGGAGCGCGTGCTACGGATGGGTGTTCGTGACCAGTGAACTGAGATAAGGCGGAGCTTTACCTAGCATGGACCTGTAGATGACCTGGAGCCAGTGGGTCTGGCGACGAATATGTAGCGAGGGCCAGCCGACTAGAGCATACAAGTCGCAGTGGTGGGTGGTATAGGTGCTTTAGTGACAAAGCGGATGGCACTGTGATAAACTGCATCCAGTTTGCTGAGTAGAGTGTTGGAAGCAATTTTGTAGATGACGTCGCCAAAGTCGAGGATCGGTAGGATAGTCAGTTTTACTAGGGTAAGTTTGGCGGCGTGAGTGAAGGAGGCTTTGTTGCGGAATAGAAAGCCGACTCTTGATTTGATTTTCGATTGGAGATGTTTGATATGAGTCTGGAAGGAGAGTTTACAGTCTAGCAGGCTGTAAGCTCGTTTGGAGGTTAGATAGCAGTGTCCAAGGACGGGCCGGAAGTATATAGAATGGTGTCGTCTGTGTAGAGGTGGATCAGGGAATCGCCCGCAGCAAGAGCAACATCATTGATATATACAGAGAAAAGAGTCGGCCCGAGAATTGAACCCTGTGGCACCCCCATAGAGACTGCCAGAGGACCGGACAGCATGCCCTCCGATTTGACACACTGAACTCTGTCTGCAAAGTAATTGGTGAACCAGGCAAGGCAGTCATCCGAAAAACCGAGGCTACTGAGTCTGCCGATAAGAATATGGTGATTGACAGAGTCGAAAGCCTTGGCAAGGTCGATGCACAGTACTGTCTTTTATCGATGGCGGTTATGATATCGTTTAGTACCTTGAGTGTGGCTGAGGTGCACCCGTGACCGGCTCGGAAACCGGATTGCACAGCGGAGAAGGTATGGTGGGATTCGAGATGGTCAGTGACCTGTTTGTTGACTTGGCTTTCGAAGACCTTAGATAGGCAGGGCAGGATGGATATAGGTCTGTAACAGTTTGGGTCCAGGGTGTCTCCCCCTTTGAAGAGGGGGATGACTGTGGCAGCTTTCCAATCCTTGGGGATCTCAGACGATATGAAAGAGAGGTTGAACAGGCTGGTAATAGGGGTTGCGACAATGGCGGCGGATAGTTTCAGGAATAGAGGGTCCAGATTGTCAAGCCCAGCTGATTTGTACGGGTCCAGGTTTTTTGAAATTTGAAATGTCAAAATATGTTAGAGCGTCCTCGAAGGAATCTTATTTGAGTCAGAAAAGGATGTTCATATGATAGGGAAGATATACAAATCCTTGAAGAGAGCATATTCAACTGACAATCTTTTAGAAAAAAATCTTGGAACCAAGACTTAAAAAGAACTGATGTTTGGACAAGATGGAGGGAAAGTTGGAGAATAACTTACAAATTTACAGTTAAGAAAAATGTACGTTAAATCTGGTATAAAGTAATGTATAGAATGTATTATACAAGAGACAAAATTCATGCATTCTACAGCACAATGGCAGTCATGTCTTAAGTGTAAAACAAAAAATTACTCAATAATTCATACCTTCTGGGAATGCTACAAAGTCCCAAAGTTATGGACGGAGCTAGAAAGTTGGATGTCAGACGTTTTACAACATAAACGTACTTTTAATACATCTGTCTGTATATTTCAAGACGTGACATATGGGGGTGTAGTGAGATACCCAATGGACTGGACGATTCTCTTATCACTCATCTTGAAAAAAAGTATACTAAAAACTTGGACATCAATCATGGAAAATTGTCAGTCTAGAGCCCTGCCACAAACGAAAAAGTCTGTATTTTATCGCAATATTACTTATTGTCCATATCGCCCAGCTCTAATAGAGATGTATGGAAATAATCTCTAATGCATCATATTTACACCATTTTAGATATATGGCTCGTTAGCATTCTGCTACTCCAGCACCTTGATCAAGCATCAATATTAAATCACACTGAATAAGATCACAGAGGAGACCTGAGACAAAGCATTACATAGGCTTGCTCCTACCCATCTTTCTGATTTGGTCCTGCCGTAATACCTACATGTATGCTACGGTCACAAGACGCAGGCCTAATTGTCCCTAGAATTTCTAAGCAAACAGCTGGAGGCTGAACGGAAAGGCTCTGGGGCAACGAACCGCTGTCTCTGCCTGGCCGGTTCCCCTCTCTCCACTGGGATTCTCTGCCTCTAACCCTATTAGAGGGGCTGAGTCACTGGCTTACTGGTGCTCTTCCTCAATGCCATCTCTAGGAGGGGTGTTTCACTTGAGTAGGTTGAGTCACTTACGTGATCTTCCTCTCTGGGTTGGCGCTCCCCCTTGGGTTGTGCCGTGGCGGAGATCTTTGTGGGCTATACTCGGCCTTGTCTCAGGATGGTAAGTTGGTGGTTGAAGATATCCCTCTAGTGGTGTGGGGGCTGTGCTTTGGCAAAGTGGGTGGGGTTATATCCTTCCTGTTTGGCCCTGTCCGGGGGTATCATCGGATGGGGCCACAGTGTCTCCTGACCCCTCCTGTCTCAGCCTCCAGTATTTATGCTGCAGTAGTTTATGTGTCGGGGGGCTAGGGTCAGTTTGTTATATCTGGAGTATTTCTCCTGTCTTATCCGGTGTCCTGTGTGAATTTAAGTATGCTCTCTCTCTAATTCTCTTTCTTTCTCTCTCTCTGAGGACCTGAGCCCTAGGACCATGCCTCAGGACTACCCGGCATGATGACTCATTGCTGTCCCCAGTCCACCTGGCCGTGCTGCTGCTCCAGTTTCAACTATTCTGCCTGCGGCTATGGAACCCTGACCTGTTCACCAGACGTACTACCTGTCCCAGACCTGCTGTTTTCAACTCTCTAGAGACAACAGGAGTGGTAGAGATACTCTCAATGATCGGCTATGAAAAGCCAACTGACATTTACTCCTGAGGTGCTGACTTGCTGCACCCTCGACAACTACTGTGATTAATATTATTATTTGACCCTGCTGGTCATTTATGAACATTTGAACATCTTGGCCATGTTCTGTTATAATCTCCACCTGGCACAGCCAGAAGAGGACTGGCCACCCCACATAGCCTGGTTCCTCTCTAGGTTTCTTCCTAGGTTTTGGCCTTTCAGGGAGTTTTTCCTAGCCACCGTGCTTCTACACCTGCATTGCTTGCTGTTTGGGGTTTTAGGCTGGGTTTCTGTACAGCACTGAGATATCAGCTGATGTACGAAGGGCTATATAAATCAAATGTGATTTGATCCTAGATTACACTCCTGCATTACTCAGACTTCCACCATGTGAAAGAGACTCACCTTATCATTTTGCAGCTCCAGCACTCTGGTTGTGTAGTAGGACTTGACGTCTTCTGAAACCAGCGTTATCAGGAAATGTGTATCTCTGAACGACATCTCACGCTCATCCTGCGTTGGCCAATACTGAGCACACTTTTCCTGTCAGGCGGGAAATACAGAAGACAGTCAGTCAGCCAGCCAGTCAGTCACCTTAGTTGAACGGTGAAGTTATGACAGAAAAGAGAAGTGTTTCCAGTCTTAATAATATTCTGAATAAGCACTCAGTCCCATGTTTTATTATTATGATTCATATGATCAAAGTATGTGTAGCCCAGCATTCTACTTAATGCAGTGACAGTCCCTATAAAGACTAAAACTACAAGGTTTCACTACATTTGATAAAGTTAATCATTCATTTTCTACAAGTCCTTCTAAAATATGGACAACCAGGTTACGTAATGCCATGCTATTAAAAGGCATCTGTTGGCCGTAACAAGACTGAATAGAACCTCATGACACCAATATTCACCCCTGGCTCCTCCTCTTCCAGGAAGAGAAACTAAACTCATGATCCAACACCTACTGCTGCTACTCTGACACAAGATGACATGAAGGGGAGGTCGGCTCAAGTAGCATCTGAGGCATAAAGCCTGTGCTTGGGGAACTGTCAGGTCCCCTCTCACAGACCTAACTGCCATCTCAACACCTCCCACCACCAAGCATCACCAGACCAGGAATTCACTCTCTAAACCACAGAGTAGGAGGAAATACCCCTCCACAGAAAGTGGCTTTTCACTCCCCCACCTTAACAAAAATAGTGTGATCTGTGTACCACATGCAGGCAATACTAGAAGATAGTAGTTATGTACTCACTGATCCCTTCTCTATGACTCTGTTCAGCATGATGACAGCCTTGGTATTCTGTTCCCAGATCATCAACCAGAAGTGACCACAGGTGTTCCTCAGAGGACCCTGTGGATGACGCACAGACACAAGCCCATTAGCTAACCAAGATTACACATTGGGAAATTGAAGTGCATTTGGGGGTTAGTAAAGTAATAAATAATACAAGATATCAACAGTTTTATTTGTAACTTTTCAGGCTTAGAAACATCATTCATATAATATCACACCACCAGGTCAGAGTGCAAACAGATTGACTAAAACAATGTGGTAACATTTAGTTTCTCCCATCAAACCCTTCATCCATTTCATCCAATAGTTTTCCAGTCATTGCTCTGTAACAACACCACTGTGGCTGTTGTTAAACAGAACCTTCATAACAACCAGTAACAACACCCCTGTGGTTAACCAAAACCGTCATAACAACATCACTGTGGCTGTGGTTAAACAGAACTTTAACGTGTGTGTTCTGTGATTTACTCACTATTAATCAAGTATTTTGTTAGTAATGTTAAATCCGTGTTTTGTTAACCTTTCTAGGGCAGGCGTTCCGCTAGCGGGACCCCTCGACAACATTCCGCTGAAAAGGCAGCGCGCAAAATTAAAAAATATTTTTTTGAAATATGTAACTTTCACACATTAACAAGTCCAATACAGCAAATGAAAGATAAACATCTTGTTAACCTACCCATTGTGTCCGATTTCAAAAATACTTTACAGCGAAAGCACAACATATGATTATGTTAGGTCAGAGTCAAGTCAAAAACACACACAGCCATTTTCCAACCAAAGAGAGGAGTCACAAAAATCTGAAATATAGATCAAATTAATCCCCAACCTTTGATGATCCTCATCAGATGACACTCATAGGACATCATGTTACACAATACATGTTTTGTTCGATAATATGCATATTTATATAAAAAAAATCTCAGTTTAAATTGGCACGTTACGTGCAGTAATGTTTTGATTCCAAAACATCCAGTGATTTTGCAGAAGTACTCATAATAAACACTGATAAAAGATACAACTGTTATTCACAGAATTAAAGATAGACTTCTCCTGAATGCAACAGCTGTGTCAGATTTCAAAAGCATAATCTGAAAACGGGGCTCAGAACCCAAAGGGTTCCAGAGGAATATCCGCCATTTCTGAGTCAACAAAGTTAGAAATTACACCATAAATATTCACTTACCTTTGATGATCTTCATCAGAAGGCACTCCCATGAATCCTAGTTCGACAATAAATGACTCATAAAGTTCCATAAATTGTCCAAATAGCCACTTGTTGTTAGCGTGTTCAGCCCAGTAATCCATCTTCATGAGGTGCAGGCACTTTGTCCAGACAAAAACTCGGAAAGTTCCGTTACAGTCCTTTAGAAACATGTCAAACGATGTATGGAATCAATCTTTAGGATGTTTTTAACATAAAACATCAATAATGTTCCAACCGGAGAATTCCTTTGTCTGAAAAAAAGCACTGGAACGAGAAGTAACTCTGTCGGGAGCGCGCGTCATGAGACCAAGGCACTCTGCCAGACCACTGACTCAGAGGTCTCATGAGCCCCTCCTTTATAGTAGAAGCCTCATTCAAGTTTCTAAAGACGGTTGACATCTAGTGGAAGCCGTAGGAAGTGCAACTTTATCCATATCTCAATGTGGCCAAGCTTTGAAAAACTACAAACCATAGATGTCCCACTTCCCGGTTGGATTTCTCTCAGGTTTTCACCTGCCATATGAGTTCTGTTATACTCACAGACATCATTCAAACAGTTTTAGAAACTTCAGATTGTTTTCTATCCAATAATACTAATAATATGCATATATTAGCATCTGGGACAGAGTAGGAGGCAGTTCACTCTGAGCACGCTATTCATCCAAAAGTGAAAATGCTGCCCCTTATCCCAAAAAGGTTTTAACCAAGGGTTCTGTTATTTAAGGGTTATGTTAATCAAGTGTCCTGTTAATCAAGTGTTCTGTTAATCGTTAGTTTGGTTAATCAAGTGTCCTGAGAACCAAGTGTCCTGAGAACCAAGTGTCCTGAGAACCAAGTGTTCTGAGAACCAAGTGTTCTGAGAACCAAGTGTTCTGAGAACCAAGTGTTCTGAGAACCAAGTGTTCTGTTAATCGTTAGATTGGTGAATCAAGTGTTTGCTCTGTTAATCAAGTGTTCAATCTTTCAAGTGTTCTGTTAATTGTTACATTGGTTAATCAAGTATTCTGTTAATCAAGTGTTAGTTCTGAAATTCGTCGGGACCAGTGTCCCTTCCATGGGAAAGTTGAGCTAACATATGCTAATGCGATTAGCATGAGGTTGTAAGTAACAAGAACATTTCCCAGGACATAGACATATCTAATATTGGCAGAAAGGCTAACTGCACTTTCCAATTTACAGTAGCTATTCCAGTGAAATAATACCATGCTATGGTTTGAGGAGAGTGCACCATTTGGAACAAAAAAAGTTATTAATAAACAAATTAGGCACATTTGGGCAGTCTTGACACAAAAATTTTAACAGAAATGCAATGATTCATTGGATCAGTCTAAAACTTTGCACATACACAGATGCCATCTAGTGGCCAAAATCTAAATTGCATCTGGGCTGGTACACTATGGCCTTTCTCTTGAATTTCAAACATGATGGTACAAAAAGATACAAAAGAACGGTTCATTTTTTCTTTGTATTATCTTTTACCAGATCTATTGTGTTATATTCTACTACATTCCTTTCACATTTCCATAAACTTCAGTGTTTCCTTTCAAATGGTACCAAGAATATGCATATCCTTGATTTAGGGCCTGAGCTACAGGCAGTTAGATTTAGGTATGTAATTTTATGGGAAAATTGAAAAAAAAAGGTCTCGTCCTGTTAATCAAGTGCTTGTTCTGTTAATCAAGTAATCTGAGAATCCATTATCCTGTTCATCAAGTGTTCGTTGTGTTCATCAAGTGTTCATCAAGTGTTAGTTCGGGTTCATCAAGTGTTCTGTAAATTAGTGTCCATTCTGTTAATTAGTGTCCATTCTGTTAATTAGTGTCCATTCTGTTAATTAGTGTCCATTCTGTTCATCAAGTGCTGTTCATCAAGTGTTGGTGCTGTTCATCAAGTGTTGGTGCTGTTCATCAAGTGTTGGTGCTGTTCATCAAGTGTTTGTGCTGTTCATCAAGTGTTGGTGCTGTTCATCAAGTGTTGGTGCTGTTCATCAAGTGTTGGTGCTGTTCATCAAGAACTGATATGGAAGTCAGACGTAGTTGGAAAGAAACAATACAAAGAGGAAAACATACTAGAGGGCTGTAGATGGGTGCAATAAAAACAAAATAGGCAAAAACTGAACGGACAACAATAAGAAGAGAACGGACAACAATAACAACAGAATGGACAAGTCACCTGAGTTAAAATGTAGCTCCTCTGGGCCTCCTCCATGACCACCAGGCTGGCGTTGATGTAGTCGTTCTCTGTGTTCTCCAGTTTAACTCTGCTGTGATCAACTACACAGACAACAGAGGAGAGAAGTAATATATGAACAACATATCCAAGTGAAAGACAAGTTCATGTATTGTATTGCTGCAAAATGAACTGCCTCATTGAGGACAAAGTTTTCTGAATCTGAAGTTGGTATCATACTGCAGTCAATGTGGTACGGTTCAAGACAACAACAACAAAACCTTTTAAAGAACAAGATATAAAGGAGTATGAAGTCACTTACATGGACTGACATCTCTGTATCTGTTCCGGTTGCGATTTTCTGGATATTTAGCAACTTTTAAAGGACATTCATGGGACTGATTCCGTATTTCCTGCAAACAAACGGTTTAGTCATCACGGACTAATAGACTATGAATTGGTCCTCTATATACCTACTGTACCATGAGGTTTCTGAAGACACACAAGGTCAGACTACTTTAGATATTCACAGAATCAGACCATGTTTAGCTACTGTAGATCCTTTGGTCACACTTGCTGATAGGGTGGAGGATGCTGTGGGAACTCAATGGAGCCTTGTGTATTACTGGTAGGATAATGGTTTAGGTTTGGGGGACTATTTTAGTAGTTTATGAACAGTGGATGACAGAAGAGCAGAAATTCCTTATGGATCAGGAATAATCTCATCCCTAAAAATGATCATGACATAAAGGCAGGTTTCATCAGCACAACTGACTGGTCTGAAACAAGGAGGGGAAACAAATTTACGGAGAAAGGCAGTTCATCTTTAGGAGTGTCGTTAAACAAATTAAACACAGGGGAGTGCTATCAAATCATGATAACACAATTTGCCACACTAGGCAGGAACCAATGGATGTTTAAAAGGTTAAACCCGTTGACCAACAAATGCAGGAAATAGTTGTAATCTGCGATTCCCCAAATAAACACTTGTGTTAACTAGTTGGCACCACCAGCAAGGGTTTGAAGCTGTTGACAAACGATGTGTTTGTAGCTGTCAATCTAATCTTACTATGGATAAGAGAACAACCGTCAGCCAAATAGCTAGCTAGATAAACCTCTTAGCGAGGATATCGTTAGTAACCGCATGTATGAGCACGCTAAAAACTCCCCTGGCACTCGGCTTTGGAGTCTGGCTGAGTATTGTTGTGCGCCATCGCCGAAAAGACATGTCTAAAGACAGCAAAGTAAAAGGCAACAAGAGAACTAAGCAATAAACATCTGTGCGTATTTCTACAAATAGCTGCTATTTGCGTGCGTAAATAGCAGCTGACGCTGGTGCTGCTAGCTGCATCAGCTAAGCTAACAGACAGGCCAACAGCTAGCTAACTTACTATGTATAAGTTCTGCCACCGGCCCTCTGAATCCATGTCCTTAAAGTCCTGGTCCATTTTTTAACTGTTCTTTTATCAATATGGATGATAACTATAAATGATTTAAGTCATTACTTGTTTTAAAACAAAGCCATTCGCCCCCCCCAAAAAAAAAAAAAACGATTACAGACTTTGTCAGTGGAGTTGACGTCTTATACGGGCGTCATGTGCGCGTGCGCCAAACAGGGTCCTTCGGTATCGGGTTTCCCTACTTACCACAGTCATAAACTCCGCCTATTTCTACAACTTCTCATTTTAAACTGTGATTTTGAATCTAGCCTAAACCAAACTGCTAACATTATGCCTAACCGGAAATTAAGACCGGATATATATTTATTTGTATGCATTTTTACTTATTGACTTTGTGGCTGTGGTAACTAGAGGAAACCTTCGGTATCTTTCAAAAACAAAGATTTTTTATGTCATTCGAGATAATAAATGCTCACTTTTAAGGAACATAGTGACTGCGACCTGGTTTCGAGAGAATAATTAATTCATATAGTTTGGGACTATGATATAGTTTGCATCGGTACAATTGGGCAGTCAAATATTATGAGATAGAGGTGGCGTATTTCAGCTAAAGCTTGGCAGTGAAACGACTTTTTATAAAAATGGCGTCGACCAATACAACCTGTGCCATAGTATAGTAAACTCACATGTAACGTGGTATATTTGTTGCTACATTTATCGAGCAGACTTTTCCCCAAACAGAAATGTTTGTCGCTCGAAGTATTGCAGCGGACCACAAGGATCTTATTCATGATGTTTCATATGATTTCCATGGCCGGAGAATGGCAACTTGCTCTAGTGACCAAAGTGTCAAGGTAAAGTAAAGAAAGCTCTGAACTAGTTAGCCAGCTAACAACAACAAACCAATCCGTTTGAATCCCCTGGTCTTACATTTACTTTATAAGAACATGCCAGCTAGTTAGTTCTTCCTGGCAAAGCCATCTGTTTGAAATAACCCTGTCTCTTCTATCCATCATTTAAGGTGTGGGACAAGAGTGACAACGGAGAGTGGAACTGCACTGCCAGCTGGAAGGTAATGTTTCTATTCTCTTGCACTGCCAGCTGGAAGGTAATGTTTGTATTCTCTTTCACTGCCAGCTGGAAGGTAATGTTTCTATGCTCTTGCACTGCCAGCTGGAAGGTAATGTTTCTATGCTCTTGCACTGCCAGCTGGAAGGTAATGTTTCTATTCTCTTGCACTGCCAGCTGGAAGGTAATGTTTCTATTCTCTTTCACTGCCAGCTGGAAGGTAATGTTTCTATTCTCTTTCACTGCCAGCTGGAAGGTAGCTAGCTAACGCTTCTGTTCATTTTCAGTTTATCAGTATGACCATCACTATTAGACTAGGGATGCACCAATATGACATTTTGGCCGATACCGATATCCAATATTTTACTTGCCAAAAAAACGATACCAATAACCGATTAGAATTATTTATTTTATTTTATGTGTGGCCTTTTAAGTATTGTCGTACAGTTAAATAGTTGAAACACACACAGGGACCAAAAAGTTATTTTGTTGGTCATTTAGGCATGTCCCCATTACCAGTAAAACTGTCACTGTGTCCGTTTCCATATTGTCCAGCTATGTCTAACATTTCATGTAAACCCTGTTTCTTGTCTGCATCAAAGTAGCAGTCCTTGTACCTAGCATCGAGCATGGTGGCGACCCAGTAAAGAGGCTCAGAGAGAATGCCACCAGCTCGCTTGTTCACAGCCTTCAGTACTTTTGCAAGTTTTAACCCCACGGTCTGTGTGGGCAGTTTTGTTGAGCAGGCGTTTCAATGCCATGACCGAGGGCATCACGTCTGCTGCAGACGCAGCTCATGAGCTTATTTCTCCAGTCAGTTGTTCGAATGGAGCTAGGTGTGTGTGTTCCTGTTTCCAATGAGAGTCCACTGGTTTGTGCTGATTGTTGCAGGTAACTCATTGTCGGCTGCGTAAATGCCAAGCACTCGTTTTTGTTCCAGCAGGCTCTCCATGTAAAAAGTACTGTTCCATCTGTTGGAAATGTCTTGCTTAAGACTTTTGGTTTTCACTCCAAGCTGCTCCTGTATTGGTTGCAGGTGGCTGTATGTGAGCTGTGAGTGTTTAAAATGAGCCACTATCTTCCTACCTGTTGCCACTGTGTCAGATATGCTGCGTTGGGCCAAAACACCTTCGTTCACAGCCAGTTGCAATGTGTGTGTCATGCATGGCAAACTAGCCACTCCGCATTGTTCCAAAGCCTTTGTCATGTTCCATGCATTATCACGTAGCACAGCGTGTACTTTGTTCTTGAAGATTTTCCAAGTTTTAAACATGTTCTCAAATGCCATTGAAATGGCAGCAGCGGTATGAGAACCAAGCACATTCTTGAGCATGCAATACGGCTTTCCTCAGTATGAAATCCTGGTCGACCCACTGTGCTGTCAGACTCAGCATGCTCATGGGACTGACATCGCTGGTCCAAATGTAATTTGTGAAGCTAATAGCAGTGACGCCCATAGCAAGTAGCTCATGGATGTGCGTTTCAACAATACTGTGTAACTCCATTAGGGTAACATCTGAAAAATAGCGCTCAACCAGTCGGCGAAAGTCAACATCATCCACGACAGAGAACGGTTGATTGTCAAGGGCAATGAATTCCATATCTTGGCGTTAATGGATTTTGCCTTAAAGTTGTCCTGCTGAAATTTTCTGGATGGGATGCACTTTCAAATGAGTAATTAGGTTTGTGATATTGAAAGATTTCATTTTCTCCCCTCGTGAAATAATAGCAGCACAAACGTTGCATATGGCCTTTTTGTTATCTTCCTTTGAAATTAACAAAATATCCCACTATGTCTGCTGTATGGATCTAAGTTAGGAATGCTGTGTAGCGTCAATATGTCATCTACCTACGTTATACAGGTATGCATGTCAGCTTCAACATCGGTTTCGCACATCGGCGTTAAAGAATGCATGGAGCCGATGACGATTTTGGCATTGTTAGTTAATATCGGCCAATTCCGATATGCTTACAGACTATATCGTGCATCCCTAAATTGGACACATTTCACAAGAGACAAACGCAGTATAATTTTTCTGCTGAAGAAAAGTCTGAACTAATTAGACTACATAAAGACAAATGCTTTTGCTTTATTGTATGTTCAAAGCGGAGGTGGTGGAGGCAGGGCTGTTGATGACATCTTTATTCTCTCTGTCCAGACCCATAGTGGATCAGTATGGAGGGTGACCTGGGCCCATCCAGAGTTTGGTCAGGTGCTGGCCTCCTGCTCCTTCGACCGGACCGCTGCTGTGTGGGAGGAGATCGTTGGGGAGTCCAATGACAAACAGCGAGGACTCAGTCACTGGGTGAGAATTGAGAAGGAAAGAGCCAGTTAGAGGACAAGTTTACCCAAAATCCAGAAACTGCAAAGTGATTCCATGTGAAACTAGTTTAAGTGGAGTTTTCCCCCTCTTTTAAAGCAATGTGACAAAAACAACAGAGTTACACATGGAATAAACAAACATATAGTCAATAACACAATAGAAAAATGTATTTACAGTGTGTGCAAATGTAGTGCTTCTACACCTGCATTGCTTGCTGTTTGGGGTTTTAGGCTGGGTTTATGTACAGCACTTTGAGATATCAGCTGATGTACGAAGGGCTATATAAATAAATTTGATTTGAGTAAGATTAGGGAGGTAAGGCAATAAATAGGCCGTGGATGCAAAGTAATTACAATTTAGAATTAACACTGGAGTGATAGATGTGCAAGTAGAGATACTAGTGTGAAAAAGAGCAAAATAAATAAATAAATAACAATATGGGGATGAGGTAGTTGGGTTGGCTATTTACAGATTGGCTGTGAACAGTGATTGGTAAGCTGTTCTGACGGCTGATGCTTAAAGTTAGTGAGGGAGCTAGAAGTCTCCAGCTTCAGTGATTTTCATTCCAGTCATTGGCAGAAGAGAACTGGAAGGAGAGGCGGCCAAAAGAGGTGTTTGCTTTGGGGATGACCAGAGTTTGCCCTCCCCCTGTAGTGCTGTATTGAAACAGCTGATGTTGCTGGACGCTGGCCTCTCTCTGCTCCGTTGCCAGTGAATTCATGATTCAGAAATCCCTGAAGTGTGGACAAATTGTTGTTTTATTGAAAGCATACGGCCGAATGAGCTATTTTTGTCAAAAGTACTATCCGTTTTGAGTCAGGAAATGTGTACTTCTCCACCTAAAACATTTGTGATTATTTGATTTCGTTATTTTATGTAGCCAACTGCTACGGTAGCAGAAATGGGTGACAAGTGTGTATGTGCACCCTCGTGGGGGTAAGCCTGTTGCGGAGATCTTTGGGGGGAGAAGGAGCTGGTGCGAAAGTTGAGTTAGGCATATAGCAGGTAAAGTTAGATACCCGTGGTGGAGAAAGAGATGGCAGTAAGAACAAGCTAGTTTTCTGATCCCTTGCTGCACTTTATACAGGACAATAAGGGAAGAAGGCACCGAATTGCACTGTTTTCCGATAAAAGATACACAGAGATGCAGAAGATGGTTTGGAGCAATTTAGAAATGGTCATTATGATGTAAATACTCCTGCAGCCAACCTTGCATCGCTGCGTGTGAAGCAAGTACTTGAACGACGAGGCATATGAACGAGCTATGCAATCTGAAATGACCAAAAAACGAAGGATACTGAAAGATACAGCTGTTGCTACTGTATGTCCATGTCTGGATCTGGAGCAGTGATACTGGATCTTGAGCAGTGATGCTATATGACTGGATCTGGAGCAGTGATACTGTATGTCTGGATCTTGAGCAGTGATACTGGATCTGGAGCAGTGATACTATATGTCTGGACCAGTGTTACTATATGTCTGGACCAGTGATACTGGATCTGGAGCAGTGTTACTATATGTCTGGATCTGGAGCAGTGATTCTGGATCTGGAGCAGTGATACTATATGTCTGGATCTGGAGCAGTGATACTATATGTCTGGATCTGGAGCAGTGATACTATATGTCCATGTCTGGATCTGGAGCAGTGATACTATATGTCTGGATCTGGAGCAGTGATTCTGGATCTGGAGCAGTGATACTATATGTCTGGATCTGGACCAGTGATACTATATGTCTGGATCTAGAGCAGTGATGCTATATGTCTGGATCTGGAGCAGTGATGCTATATGTCTGGATCTGGAGCAGTGATACTATATGTCTGGATCTGGAGCAGTGATACCAAATGTCTGGATCTGGAGCAGTGATACTATATGTCTGGATCTGGAGCAGTGATACTGGATCTGGAGCAGTGATACTATATGTCCATGTCTGGATCTGGAGCAGTGATGCTATATGTCTGGATCTGGAGCAGTGATGCTATATGACTGGATCTGGAGCAGTGATGCTATATGACTGGACCTGGAGCAGTGATGCTATATGTCTGGACCTGGAGCAGTGATGCTATATGTCTGGACCTAGAGCAGTGATACTATATGTCTGGATCTGGAGCAGTGATACTATATGTCTGGATCTGGAGCAGTGATTCTATATGTCTGGATCTGGAGCAGTGATACTATATGTCTGGATCTGGAGCAGTGATACTATGTGACTGGATCTGGAGCAGTGATACTGGATCTGGAGCAGTGATACTATATGTCTGGATCTGTAGCAGTGATACTATGTCTGGATCTGGAGCAGTGATACTGGATCTGGAGCAGTGATACTATATGTCCATGTCTGGATCTGGAGCAGTGATACTATATGTCCATGTCTGGATCTGGAGCAGTGATACTATATGTCCATGTCTGGATCTGGAGCAGTGTTACTATTTGTCCATGTCTGGATCTGGAGCAGTGTTACTACATGTCTGGATCTGGAGCAGTGATACTATATGTCTGGATCTGGAACAGTGTTACTACATGTCTGGATCTGGACCAGTGATACTGGATCTTGAGCAGTGATACTACATGTCTGGATCTGGAACAGTGTTACTATATGTCTGGATCTGGAACAGTGTTACTATATGTCTGGATATGGATCAGTGATACTATATGTCTGGATCTGGACCAGTGATCCCATATGTCTGGATCTGGACCAGTGATGCTATATGTCTGGATCTGGACCAGTGATGCTATATGTCTGGATCTGGACCAGTGATACTATATGTCTGGATCTGGACCAGTGATACTGGATCTGGAGCAGTGATACTACATGTCTGGAGCAGTGCCAAAATTCAAAGGTTTGCTTGAGAAGGCAACAAAGCAAGCGGACACTGCAGGGGTATGTTGCCCAGCCTGATTCTTGACGTTGGAGGTATGTAGTCTCGCCTGATTCTTGGCGTTGGAGGTACAGTGCCTTGCGAAAGTATTAGGCCCCCTTGAACTTTGCGACCTTTTGCCACATTTCAGGCTTCAAACGTAAAGATATAAAACTGTATTTTTTTGTGAAAAATCAACAAGTGGGACACAATCATGAAGTGGAACGACATTTATTGGATATTTCAAACTTTTCTAAACAAATTAAAAACTGAAAAATTGGGCGTGCAAAATAATTCAGCCCCTTTACTTTCAGTGCAGCAAACTCTCGCCAGAAGTTCAGTGAGGATCTCTGAATGATCCAATGTTGACCTAAATGACTAATGATGATAAATACAATCCACCTGTGTGTAATCAAGTCTCCGTATAAATGCACCTGCACTGTGATAGTCTCAGAGGTCCGTTAAAAGCGCAGAGAGCATCATGAAGAACAAGGAACACACCAGGCAGGTCCGAGATACTGTTGTGAAGAAGTTTAAAGCCGGATTTGGATACAAAAAGATTTCCCAAGCTTTAAAAATCCCAAGGAGCACTGTGCAAGCGATAATATTGAAATGGAAGGAGTATCAGACCACTGCAAATCTACCAAGACCTGGCCGTCCCTCAACTTTCAGCTCATACAAGGAGAAGACTGATCAGAGATGCAGCCAAGAGGCCCATGATCACTCTGGATGAACTGCAGAGATCTACAGCTGAGGTGGGAGACTCTGTCCATAGGACAACAATCAGTCGTATATTGCAGAAATCTGGCCTTTATGGAAGAGTGGCAAGAAGAAAGCCATTTCTTAAAGATATCCATAAAAAGTGTTGTTTAAAGTTTGCCACAAGCCACCTAGGAGACACACCAAACATGTGGAAGAAGGTGCTCTGGTCAGATGAAACCAAAATTGAACTTTTTGGCAACAATGCAAAACGTTATGTTTGGCGTAAAAGCAACACAGCTCATCACCCTGACCACACCATCCCCCCGTCAAACATGGTGGTGGCAGCATCATGGTTTGGGCCTGCTTTTCTTCAGCAGGGACAGGGAAGATGGTTAAAATTGATGGGAAGATGGATGGAGCCAAATACAGGACCATTCTGGAAGAAAACCTGATGGAGTCTGCAAAAGACCTGAGACTGGGACGGAGATTTGTCTTCCAACAAGACAATGATCCAAAACATAAAGCAAAATCTACAATGGAATGGTTCAAAAATAAACATATCCAGGTGTTATAATGGCCAAGTCAAAGTCCAGACCTGAATCCAATCGAGAATCTGTGGAAAGAACTGAAAACTGCTGTTCACAAATGCTCTCCATCCAACCTCACTGAGCTCGAGCTGTTTTGCAAGGAGGAATGGGAAAAAAATTTCAGTCTCTCGATGTGCAATACTGATAGAGACATACCCCAAGCGACTTACAGCTGTAATCACAGCAAAAGGTGGCGCTACAAAGTATTAACTTAAGGGGGCTGAATAATTTTGCACGCCCAATTTTTCAGTTTTTGATTTGTTAAAAAAGTTTGAAATATCCAATAAATGTCGTTCCACTTCATGATTGTGTCCCACTTGTTGTTGATTCTTCACAAAAAAATACCGTTTTATATCTTTGTTTGAAGCCTGAAATGGGGCAAAAGGTCGCAAAGTTCAAGGGGGCCGAATACTTTCGCAAGGCACTGTATGTAGTCTCGCCTGATTCTTGACGTGGAGGCATGTAGCCTCGCCTGATTCTTGGTGTTGAGGTATGTAGCCTTGCCTGATTCTTGGTGTTGAGGTATGTAGCCTTGCCTGATTCTTGGTGTTGAGGTATGTAGCCTTGCCTGATTCTTGATGTTGAGGTATGTAGCCTTGCCTGATTCTTGATGTTGAGGTATGTAGCCTTGCCTGATTCTTGGTGTTGAGGTATGTAGCCTTGCCTGATTCTTGATGTTGAGGTATGTAGCCTTGCCTGATTCTTGATGTTGAGGTATGTAGCCTTGCCTGATTCTTGATGTTGAGGTATGTAGCCTTGCCTGATTCTTGATGTTGAGGTATGTAGCCTTGCCTGATTCTTGATGTTGGAGGTATGTAGCCTTGCCTGATTCTTGATGTTGGAGGTGTTATTACCATTACACCATATCATGTAAACATAGAGGCCTAGGATTTTTAAGGGCATAAGGTGCTGATTCTATGTAGCAGGGATTCCCCCCCGAGGTTGCACATTAGCAGTTATTACCCATCTCCACTGCTGTGGCTGTCGGCTACATAAAACATTTCTATAAAATAATCACACGTTTTAGGTGGGAAAGTACACATTTTCTGACTCAGTACTTTTCTTATTTTTTTGACAAAAATAGCTCATTCGGCTATACCCTTTCAATAAAACAACAATTTGTCCACACTTCAGGGATTTCTGAATCATGAATTCACTGGCAACGGAGCAGAGCGAGGCCTGCATCCAGCAACAGCAGCTGTTTCAGTACAGCACTACAGGGGGAGGGCAAACTCCACTGAACTAGTTTCAATGTATGGAACCACTTAAGAGTTTCTGGATTTTGGGTCAACTTCTCCTTTAACAGAGAGGACTCAGTCACTGGGTGAGAAATGTGGAGAAGGAGAGAGTAGCTCGGTGAACAGAGAGGACTCAGTAACCGGGTGAAAGGTGGAGTCTAGATCAGTTAAGAGACAACCCAGCCCAGAGTGTCGACTGGCCCGGCCCCGGGGGGCAACTAATCCTTACCCAGCCCTGCTGTCCCTCTCCCTGTGCGTCTTCCCCTCACACTCCTGTCTCTTTCCAGATCAAGAGGACCACTCTGGTGGACAGCAGAACGTCGGTGACTGACGTGAAGTTTGCTCCTAAACACATGGGTCTGATGCTGACCACGTGCTCAGCAGATGGGGTTATGAGGGTCTACGAGGCTCCAGACGTGATGAACCTCAGCCAGTGGTCCCTACAGCAGGAGATCTCCTCTAAACTCAGCTGCTCCTGTATCTCCTGGAGCCCCTCCAGGTTGAGCCCTCCTATCATTTAGCAAACCATACTCAGATTTATCAGAACTAACTTGCATTCAACACATGGGTATGTTCAAGATGTGTGGGCAGTACCGACCCAACAGACCCATTGTCTCTCTGTGTAGAACTGTGTGGAAATGTGGACAGTAGTGAGTGGTCTGAGCACAGAACATTGTTCTGACCACTAGGTGGTGGTCAACACCACAGTTCTGTTTCTTGTTGCTATGTTAAGAAGCAGGAAGGAGTGGAAGCTCCCATGCTCCATTGTGGCTGCATGTTGAAACACAAAAGTGCTTGAGCCAATCATCAGAGGTGATTGTTAGTTTGTAGAGTATAACTGTGTGGCTGCATGTTGAAACACAAGGAAGAGACAAACCTGCTGTACCTAGAACATCATCATCATCCAATGGTTGTGCTTGCAGCTCCCGTGCCCACGCCCCCATGATAGCAGTGGGCTCTGATGACAGCAACACAGCATACAGCGGGAAAGTTCACATCTATGAATACATTGAAAACACAAGGTTTGTATCATGGTAGCACCACCTCTCCTCATCCCATTTCACACATCTGTGCCTAACCTAATGGCATTGCTATCTAACAGCTACCTACACCTTGTCTGCCCTGAGCCATGTCTCAGGGCAGACAGCCACCATGTTGTGATTCAATACATGGAGTCTGAATAGCTTCTTCTTATGGTCTGTTGTCGAACGGAAGTATATGAATCCCATGTTTTATTGATTATTCTCTTTTATCAGGAAGTATGCTAAGGCAGAAAATCTGATGACGGTGACAGATCCAGTCCATGACATTGCCTTTGCTCCCAACTTGGGACGCTCTTTTCACGTGCTCGCCATCGCCACCAAAGACGTACGCATCTTCAAGCTGATACCACTGAGGTGAGTTTATTTAAAGGACATGCTCCTACATGCATCCAGTAGCAAGATCTCTTCTAAGACAGGATTCACAACCAGCCAGGTCACAGTGGAGCATCTTCATGCTGGTTAGTGTTTGCAGTGCAAGTCATTTCCAGGCTGACTCGGTGTGAGTTCTTAACTGATGTTTCGGAAGTGACCATTGTATCTTTTGTCACTCCTAAACAAATATCCTACTTGATTGTCTGGTGTCCCGATCACATCCCTGTTCTACAGGAGAGAGGTCACAGCATCCTCCGATCCCACTAAGCTGGAGTTTTACCCTATCTTCTAACCCTATCCTGCTGGTCTCTGTGTTTCTACAGGAAAGAGTCTGCAGCGGGGTCGTCTGGTCCCACTAAGCTGCAGGTTCAGATCCTGGCCCAGTTTGACAACCACAACTCCCAGGTGTGGAGAGTTTCCTGGAACATCAGCAGCACCCTGCTTGCCTCCTCAGGGGATGATGGCTGTGTCCGGCTCTGGAAAGGTAGATTGGATAGACCTGGTGTTAGTGTATCAAATCACATTTATTTATATAGCCCTTCGTACATCAGCTGATATCTCAAAGTGCTGTACAGAAACCCAGCCTAAAACCCCAAACAGCAAGCAATGCAGGTGCAGAAGCACGGTGGCTAGGAAAAACTCCCTAGAAAGGCCAAAACCTAGGAAGAGAAATAGAGAGGAACCAGGCTATGTGGGGTGGCCAGTCCTCTTCTGGCTGTGCCGGGTGGAGATTATAACAGAACATGGCCAAGATGTTCAAATGTTCATAAATGACCAGCATGGTCGAATAATAATAAGGCAGAACAGTTTAAACTGGAGCAGCAGCACGGCCAGGTGGACTGGGGACAGCAAGGAGTCATCATGTCAGGTAGTCCTGGGGCATGGTCCTAGGGCTCAGGTCCTCCGTGAGTGAGTGAGTGAGTGAGTGAGTAAAAAAAAAAAAAAAACACTTAAATTCACACAGGACACCGAATAGGACAGGAGAGGTACTCCAGAAATATAACAAACTGACCCTAGCCCCCCAACACATAAACTACTGCAGCATAAATACTGGAGGCTGAGACAGGAGGGGTCAGGAGACACCCATCCGAGGACATCCCCCAGACAGGGCCAAACCGGAAGGATATAACCCCACCCACTCTGCCAAAGCACAGCCCCCACACCACTAGAGGGATATCTTCAACCACCAACTTACCATCCTGAGACAAGGCCGAGTATAGCCCACAAAGATCTCCGCCATGGCACAACCCAAGAGGGGGCGCCAACCCAGACAGGATGACCACATCAGTGAATCAACCCACTCAGGTGACGCACCCATTCCAGGGACTGCATGAGAGAGCCCCAGCAAGCCAGTGACTCAGCCCCTGTAATAGGGTTAGAGGCAGAGAATCCCAGTGGAAAGAGGGGAACCGGCCAGGCAGAGACAGCAAGGGCGGTTCGTTGCTCCAGAGCCTTTCCGTTCACCTTCCCACTCCTGGGCCAGACTACACTCAATCATATGACCCACTGAAAAGTCCATGTAATGCTTTGTAGGTTAGCAGTAAAACCTTGAAATCAGCCCTTGCTTTGACAGGAAGCCAGTGTAGAGAGGCTAGCACTGGAGTAATATGATAAAAGTCATATTCAGGATTAGTCAGGATTCTAGAAGCCGTATTTAGCACCAACTGAAGTTTATTTAGTGCTTTATCCGGGTTGCCGGAAAGTAGAGCATTGCAGTAGTCTAACCTAGAAGTGACAAAAGCATGGATTAATTTTTCTGCATCTTTTTGGACAGAAAGTTTCTGATTTTTGCAATGTTACGTAGATGGGAAAAAAGCTGTCCTTGAAATGGTCTTGATATGTTCTTCAAAAGAGAGATCAGGGTCCAGAGTAACGCCGAGGTCCTTCACAGTTTTATTTGAGACGACTGTACAACCATTAAGATTAATTGTCAGATTCAACAGAAGATTTCTTTGTTTCTTGGGACCTAGAACAAGCATCTCTGTTTTGTCCGAGTTTAAAAGTAGAAAGTTTGCAGCCATCCACTTCCTTATGTCTGAAACGCATGCTTCTAGCAAGGGCAATTTTGGGGCTTCACCATGTTTCATTGAAATCCTCAAGAGGTAAAATATATAGTGAAAACAATAGTGGTCCTAAAACGGAACCTTGAGGAACACCGAAATGTACAGTTGATTTGTCAGAGGACAAACCATTCACAGAGACAAACTGATATCTTTCCGACAGAGAAGATCTAAACCAGGCCAGAACTTGTCCGTGTAGACCAATTTGGGTTTCCAATCTCTCCAAAAGAATGTGGTGATCGATGGTATCAAAAGCAGCACTAAGGTCTAGGAGCACGAGGACCGATGCAGAGCCTCAGTCCGATGCCATTAAAATGTCATTTACCACCTTCACAAGTGCCGTCTCAGTGCTATGATGGGGTCTAAAACCAGACTGAAGCATTTCGTGTACATTGTTTGTCTTCAGGAAGGCAATAAGTTGCTGCGCAACGGACTTTTCTAAAATTTTTGAGAGGAATGGAAGATTCGATATAGGCCGATAGTTTTTTATATTTTCTGGGTCAAGGTTTGGCTTTTTCAAGAGAGGCTTTATTACTGCCACTTTTAGTGAGTTTGGTACACATCCGGTGGATAGAGAGCCGTTTATTATGTTCAACATAGGCGGGCCAAGCACAGGAAGCAGCTCTTTCAGTAGTTTAGTTGGAATAGGGTCCAGTATGCAGCTTGAAGGTTGAGAGGCCATGATTATTTTCATCATTGTGTCAAGAGATATAGTACTAAAACACTTGAGTGTCTCCTTTGATCCTAGGTCCTGGCAGAGTTGTGCAGACTCAGGACAACTGAGGTTTGGAGGAATACGCAGGTTTAAAGAGGAGTCCGTAATTTGCTTTCTAATAATCATAATCTTTTCCTCAAAGAAGTTCATGAATTTATCACTGCTAAAGTGAAAGTCATCCTCTCTTGGGGAATGCTGCTTTTTAGTTAGCTTTGCGACAGTATGAAAAAGGAATTTCGGATTGTTCTTATTTTCCTCAATTAAGTTAGAAAAATAGGATCGAGCTGCAGTAAGGGCTCTACGGTACTGTCTTTCCAAGCTAGTCGGAAGACTTCCAGTTTGGTGTGGCGCCATTTCCGTTCCAATTTTCTGGAAGCTTGCTTCAGAGCTCGGGTATTTTCTGTGTACCAGAGAGCTAGTTTCTTATGATTTTTTTTTTAGGGGTGCAACTGCATCTAGGGTATTGCGCAAGGTTAAATTGAGTTCCTCAGTTAGGTGGTTAACTGATTTTTGTCCTCTGGCGTCCTCGGGTAGACAGAGGGAATCTGGAAGGACATCAAGGAATCTTTGTGTTGTCTGTGAATTTATAGCACGACTTTTGATGTTCCTTGGTTGGGGTCTGAGCAGATTATTTGTTGCAATTGCAAACGTAATAAAATAGTGGTCCGATAGTCCAGGATTATGAGGAAAAACATTAAGATCCACAACATTTATTCCATGTGACAAAACTAGGTCCAGCGTGTGACAGTGAGTGGGTCCAGAGACATGTTGGACAAAACCCACTGAGTCGATGATGGCTCCGAAAGCCTTTTGGAGTGGGTCTGTGGACTTTTCCATGTGAATATTAAAGTCACCAAAGATTAGAATATTATCTGCTATGACTACAAGGTCCGATAGGAATTCAGGGAACTCAGTGAGGAACGCTGTATATGGCCCAGGAGGCCTGTAAACAGTAGCTATAAAAAGTGATTGAGTTGGCTGCATAGATTTCATAACTGGAAGCTCAAAAGATGAAAACGTCTTTTGGGGGGGATTGTATAATTTGATTTACACAACATGCCTACCACTTTGAAGATGCTAAATATTTTTGTGAAACAAATTAGAAATTAAACAAAAAAAACAGAACTTGAGCGTGCATAACTTAAACTCCCCCAAAGTCGATACTTTGTAGAGCCACCTTTTGCAGCAATTACAGCTGCAAGCCTTTTGGGGTATGTTTCTATAAGCTTAGCCCATGCCTGTTCTTCAAAGAAAAACAGCTCCAGCTCCTTCAAGTTGGATAGGTTTAAGTCATACCACAGATTCTCAATTGGATTGAGGTCTGGGCTTTGACTGGGCATTCCAAGACATTTAAATGTTAACCCCTTAAACTACTCGAGTGTTGCTTTAGCAGTATGCTTAAGGTCATTGTCCTGCTGGAAGGTGAACCTCTGTCCCAGTCTCAAATCTCTGGAAGACTGAAACAGGTTTCCCTCAAGATTTTCCCTGTATTTAGCGCCATCCAGCATTCCTTCAATTCTGACCAGTTTCCCTGCCGATGGAAAAACATCCCCATGGTGCTCTTGGGGTGATGAGAGGTGTTGGGTTTTTGCCAGACAGCTTTTTTCCTTAATGGCCAAAAATCTCAATTTTAGTCTCATCTTACCAGAGTACCTTCTTCCATATGTTTGGGGAGTCTCCCACATGCCTTTTGACGAACACCAAACGTGTTTGCTTATTTTCTTCTTTATATAATGGCTTTTTTTCTGGCCACTCTTCCGTAAAGCCAAGCTCTGTGGAGTGTACAGCTTAAAGTGTTCCTATGGACAGATACTCCAATCTCCTCTGTGGAGCTTTGCAGCTCCTTCAGGGTTATCTTTGGTCTCTAAGTTGCCTCTCTGATTAATGCCCTCCTTGCCTGATCTGTGAGTTTTGGTGGGCGGCCCTCTCTTGGCAGGTTTGTTGTGGTGCCATATTCTTTCCATTTTTTAATAGTGGATTTAATGGTGCTCCGTGGGATGTTCAAAGTTTCAGATATTTTTTTGATGCTCTCTGCGCTTTTAACGGACCTCTGAGACTATCACAGTGCAGGTGCATTTATACGGAGACTTGATTACACACAGGTGGATTGTATTTATCATCATTAGTCATTTAGGTCAACATTGGATCATTCAGAGATCCTCACTGAACTTCTGGCGAGAGTTTGCTGCACTGAAAGTAAAGGGGCTGAATTATTTTGCACGCCCAATTTTTCAGTTTTTAATTTGTTTAAAAAAGTTTGAAATATCCAATAAATGTCGTTCCACTTCATGATTGTGTCCCACTTGTTGATTCTTCACAAAAAAATACAGTTTTATATCTTTACGTTTGAAGCCTGAAATGTGGCAAAAGGTCGCAAAGTTCAAGGGGGCCGAATACTTTCGCAAGGCACTGTATATACTGAACAGGTGTGTGTGTGTGTATATATACTGAGATCATGTGACACTTAGATTGCACACAGGTGGACTTTATTTAACTAGTAATGTGACTTCTGAAGTTAATTGGTTGCACCAGATCTTATTTAGGGGCTTCATAGTAAAGGGGTGAATACATATACACACACCACTTTTCTGTTTTTTGGGGGGGGTTTTAAACTTTTTTTTTTTCAATTCACTTTCTTCACGAATTTGAACTGTTTTGTTTTGAAATCCAAATAAGTAAATAAAAAACATTTAAATTACAGGTTGTAATGGAACAAAAAGGAAAAACGCCAAGGGGATGAATACTTTATATACTTAGTAGTGTACAGTTGAAGACTGAAGTCCATACACTTAGGTTGGAGTCATTAAAACTAGTTTCTCAACCACTCCACAAATTTCTTGTTAATAAACTATAGTTTTGTCTGTTAGGACATCTACTTTGTGCATGACAGTTTTTCCCAAAAAATTTACAGACAGATTATTTCACTTATAATTCACTATCACAATTCCAGTTGATCAGAAGTTTACATACACTAAGTTGACTGTGCCTTTAAACAGTTTGGAAAATTCCAGAAAATGGTGTCATGGCTTTAGAAGCTTCTGATAGTCTAATTGACATCATTTGAGTCAATTGGAGGTGTCGTGTCGGTATGTACCTAGTGTCGTGTCGGTATGTACCTAGTGTCGTGTCGGTATGTACCTAGTGTCGTGTCGGTATGTACCTAGTGTCGTGTCGGTATGTACCTAGTGTCGTGTCGGTATGTACCTAGTGTCGTGTCGGTATGTACCTAGTGTCGTGTCGGTATGTACCTAGTGTCGTGTCGGTATGTACCTAGTGTCGTGTCGGTATGTACCTAGTGTCGTGTCGGTATGTACCTAGTGTCGTGTCGGTATGTACCTAGTGTCGTGTCGGGATGTACCTAGTGTCGTGTCGGGATGTACCTAGTGTCGTGTCGGGATGTACCTAGTGTCGTGTCGGGATGTACCTAGTGTCGTGTCGGGATGTACCTAGTGTCGTGTCGGGATGTACCCAGTGTCGTGTCGGGATGTACCCAGTGTCGTGTCGGGATGTACCCAGTGTCGTGTCGGGATGTACCCAGTGTCGTGTCGGGATGTACCCAGTGTCGTGTCGGGATGTACCCAGTGTCGTGTCGGGATGTACCCAGTGTCGTGTCGGGATGTACCCAGTGTCGTGTCGGGATGTACCCAGTGTCGTGTCGGGATGTACCCAGTGTCGTGTCGGGATGTACCCAGTGTCGTGTCGGGATGTACCCAGTGTCGTGTCGGGATGTACCCAGTGTCGTGTCGGGATGTACCCAGTGTCGTGTCGGGATGTACCCAGTGTCGTGTCGGGATGTACCCAGTGTCGTGTCGGGATGTACCCAGTGTCGTGTCGGGATGTACCCAGTGTCGTGTCGGGATGTACCCAGTGTCGTGTCGGGATGTACCCAGTGTCGTGTCGGGATGTACCCAGTGTCGTGTCGGGATGTACCCAGTGTCGTGTCGGGATGTACCCAGTGTCGTGTCGGGATGTACCCAGTGTCGTGTCGGGATGTACCCAGTGTCGTGTCGGGATGTACCCAGTGTCGTGTCGGGATGTACCCAGTGTCGTGTCGGGATGTACCCAGTGTCGTGTCGGTATGTACCTAGTGTCGTGTCAGTATGTACAGTGGGGTAAAAATGTATTTAGTCAGCCACCAATTGTGCAAGTTCTCCCACTTAAAGTTGAGAGAGGCCTGTAATTTTCATCATAGGTACACTTCAACTATGACAGACAAAATGAGAAACAAAATCCAGAAAATCACATTGTAGGATTTTTTATGAATTTATTTGCAAATTATGTTGGAAAATAAGTATTTGGTCACCTACAAACAAGCAAGATTTCTGGCTCTCACAGACCTGTAACTTCTTCTTTAAGAGGCTCCTCTGTCCTCCACTTGTTACCTGTATTAATGGCACCTGTTTGAACTTGTTATCAGTATAAAAGACACCTGTCCACAACCTCAAACAGTCACACTCCAAACTCCACTATGGCCAAGACCAAAGAGCTGTCAAAGGACACCAGAAACAAAATTGTAGACCTGCACCAGGCTGGGAAGACTGATTCTGCAATAGGTAAGCAGCTTGGTTTGAAGAAATCAACTGTGGGAGCAATTATTAGGAAATGGAAGACATACAAGACCACTGATAATCTCCCTCGATCTGGGGCTCCACGCAAGATCTCACCCCGTGGGGTCAAAATGATCACAAGAACGGTGAGCAAAAATCCCAGAACCACACGGGGGGACCTAGTGAATGACCTGCAGAGAGCTGGGACAAAAGTAACAACGCCTACCATCAGTAACACACTACGCCGCCAGGGACTCAAATCATTCAGTGCCAGACGTGTCCCCCTGCTTAAACCAGTACATGTCCAGGCCCGTCTGAAGTTTGCTAGAGAGCATTTGGATGATCCAGAAGAAGATTGGGAGAATGTCATATGGTCAGATGAAACCAAAATATAACTTTTTGGTAAAAACTCAACTCGTCATGTTTGGAGGACAAAGAATGCTGAGTTGCATCCGAAGAACACCATACATACTGTACTGTGAAGCATGGGGGTGGAAACATCATGCTTTGGGGCTGTTTTTCTGCAAAGGGACCAGGACGACTGTTCCGTGTAAAGGAAAGAATGAATGGGGCCATGTATCGTGAGATGTGGAGTGAAAACCTCCTTCCATCAGCAAGGGCATTGAAGATGAAACGTGGCTGGGTCTTTCAGCATGAGAATGATCCCAAACACACCGCCCGGGCAATGAAGGAGTGGCTTCGTAAGAAACATTTCCAGGTCCTGGAGTGGCCTAGCCAGTCTCCAGATCTCAACCCCATAGAAAATCTTTGGAGGGAGTTGAAAGTCCGTGTTGCCCAGCAACAGCCCCAAAACATCACTGCTCTAGAGGAGATCTGCATGGAGGAATGGGCCAAAATACCAGCAACAGTGTGTGAACCTTGTGAAGACTTACAGAAAACGTTTGACCTCTGTCATTGCCAACAAAGGGTATATAACAAAGTATTGAGAAACTTTTGTTATTGACCAAATACTTATTTTCCACCATCATTTGCAAATAAATTCATTAAAAATCCTACAATGTGATTTTCTGGATTTTTTTTTCTTCTCATTTGTCCATCATAATTAGAAGTGTACCTGTGATAAATTACATTCCTCATCTTTTTAAGTGGGAGAACTTGCACAATTGGTGGCTGACTAAATACTTTTTTGCCCCACTGTACCTAGTGTAGTGTCAGTATGTGCCTAGTGTAGTGTCAGTATGTGCCTAGTGTAGTGTCAGTATGTACCTAGTGTAGTGTCAGTATAGACTGGAACATCAGCAGCACCCTGCTGGCCTCCTCAGGGGACGACGGATGTGTCGGACTCTGGAAAGGTCAGGGGGCACGGGGTCGATACAGCCCTGGGGGCGCAGATTTCATATAAGTGCAGCTCAGTTGGTAGAGCATGGTACTTGCAACAACACAATCGTGGGTTTTATTCCCAGGAACATCCATACTTTAAGAAAAATGTATGCCTACATGACTAAATTGCTATGGATTAAATTGTCTGCTAAATGGCATATATTATATAAGAGAAAAAAATAAATGAATAGTTTACATTCACAGTATACAGTAGTTCTCATATAAACAGTATACAGTAGTTCTCATATAAACAGTATACAGTAGTTCTCATGTATACAGTATACAGTAGTTCTCATGTATACAGTAGGTGTCTCAAAGTTGTCAGCCTTCTTCATCCATCCTTTTGACTCTGCTCTCTCCTCTCTTTCTCCCTGTCCTTTGTCTTCTCCGTGTCTATCTCTCTCCCCAGCCAACTACATGGATAACTGGAAGTGTACAGCCATCCTGAGAGGAGATGGTAGCCCAGTGACGGGCTCTTCCAGTCAGGCTGCAGTCCCCAGCACAGCAGGGGGACCACAACATGTCCTGCTGCAAGCGTCCTCCGCTGGAAGGTAGGGTCTGATTGATTGATTTGGAGAAGGCTGCTCCAGCCTGAGACAACACATGCTTAAAAAAATACTGGAGGATAAAAACACAATAGAGCTGGAAGGGTTATTTCCATTGTGGTCCTCTAGGTTCATCCAAGCATGTTGCACAATATTAACAGTAATAAATTAATAATTTATATAAATGATCAGAGCATTCTAGGAAGTCCTTGAGGCTTTCCAAGAACTGACATTTGCATTCTGTTTGGTTTACTCTGTTATGAGTCATTTGTATGGAGAGGAATGTACCGTGTATAGATCTAGAGCTATGAATTATGAAGGTCTAGTTTGGATAATAGACAACTGTGAAGTGTCTGGTCATTAGTTGCGTCAATTCTTTGACTATCATTGTTTAATTTTGAATTGACACGTTCAAGTAATACTTGGAGTTAATCTCTGTTAGTAAAATACCTGTGAGTCAGAACATGACGTTCCTGTGTAAAACCATGTCTGACTGATAGATGATAGGTTTGCTTTTCTTGTGTTTCCTTTAACAGAAAGAAAGCTCAGCTGATACCTGGCTAACGGAGTGGCTTGATGCTGCTGCTTGTTGCATGAACACACACACACACACACAGGAATGGAAAGGGAACTCCCTCACCCTGCAGACCAACCTCCCAGAAACACCTCTGAACCCTTTTTTTATGCTAATCAAGAACCACACTGACTCCTAGATCAGGGTTCTAGATCAAAGTTCCAGGGTGGGTTTTATGTCAATATTGACTGTTATGCTACTGAATGAAGTATCCTTTTGGGGTGTATCTGAATGGTTGGTGTTTATCTGACTGTTTGGGGCATTATGGGGGGTCTGATATTTTGCTGTAGAACTACATGGGAGTATGGGTTTAGGTGTGGTGAGAGAGTGAGAGAGAGGGAACCACTGGTGACATTGCGGTGGGTTCTAAGACATAATGGGTGGGTTTAGGTGTGGTGAGAGAGGGAACCATTGGTGACATTGCGGTGGGTTCTAAGACATAATGGGTGGGTTTAGAGTAACTTTACAAAAATGTCTCGGTTTCCCAGAAATCCAGGTTGGAACATTCCTGGAATTAGGAGAGAATAAACAGGAAATCCCAGAACCTTTTTTTTCCTTGAAAACCAGGGAACTTGCAACCCCAGAGTTTTGCAACCCTAAGTGGGTTCTAGTGAGTTCTAGGTAATATTTTGGAGGGTTCTGCATAATGTAAATTACCCTGTGGTTCTGCCTGGTGGATGAGGTAGTTCTGCCTGGTGGATGAGGTAGTTCTGCCTGGTGGATGAGGTGGTTCTGCCTGACTGACTGACTGGTGGATGAGGTGGTTTTGCCTGACTGGTGGATGAGGTGGTTCTGCCTGACTGACTGACTGGTGGATGAGGTGGTTCTGCCTGACTGACTGACTGGTGGATGAGGTGGTTCTGCCTGACTGACTGACTGGTGGATGAGGTGGTTCTGCCTGACTGACTGGTGGATGAGGTGGTTCTGCCTTTTTTTTAACCTTTATTTAACCAGGCAAGTCAGTTAAGAACAAATTCTTATTTTCAATGACGGCCTAGGAACAGTGGGTTAACTGCCTGTTCAAGAGCAGAACGACAGATTTTGTACCTTGTCAGCTCGGGGATTTGAACTTGCAACCTTTCGGTTACTAGTCCAATGCTCTAACCACTAGGCTACACTGCCGCTGACTGACTGACTGGTGGATGAGGTGGTTCTGACTGGTGGATGAGGTGGTTCTGCCTGCCTGACTGACTGGTGGACTAGGTGGTTCTGACTGGTGGATGAGGTGGTTCTGACTGGTGGATGAGGTGGTTCTGACTGGTGGATGAGGTGGTTCTGACTGGTGGATGAGGTGGTTCTGACTGGTGGATGAGGTGGTTCTGACTGGCTGACTGACTGGTGGATGAGGTGGTTCTGCCTGGTGGATGAGGTGGTTCTGACTGACTGGTGGATGAGGTGGTTCTGACTGGCTGACTGGTGGATGAGAAGACAACGTCTGAGACTAACGTTAAAATCTTTGGGGCGATGAATAATTTATGAAAAACAATTAATTCTGTATAATAAAGTTTGTTTAATCCAGTGTTTTCACAGTCTCTTGGTGCATGGTATTCAACTGGGTTGGTGGTCAAGTGTACACTGATGTTTCATACTCATATTCATTCAATCTTTTTTTTATAAAAAAAAAAGCAATGTTTTTTTTACGTGAGAAGTGGGCATTGGTCTTTTTTTTTCAGCAGCTTTGACCTACTACAGTAGCTATGTTGATCTAATGTACTCCAAACTATGTGTAGGCAGGTTGCTTAGGTTTCAAACCTTCTCAAACAGCCTAATCCATAGTCTTAGAGAAGGTGCTCCCACAATCATGTGATTTGTTCCCCATACAAGGTAAAACTGCACTATGACCCAGTAAAGACTACCACCACACTGTGACTGCACGATGACCCAGTAAAGACCACCACCACACTGTGACTGCACGATGACCCAGTAAAGACCACCACCACACTGTGACTGCACTATGACCCAGTAAAGACCACCACCACACTGTGACTGCACTATGACCCAGTAAAGACCACCACCACACTGTGACTGCACTATGACCCAGTAAAGACCACCACCACCACACTGTGACTGCACTATGACTCTGTCGACTCCACCACCACACTGTGACTGCACTATGACCCTGTCGACTCCACCACCACACTGTGACTACACTATGACTCTGTCGACTCCACCACCACACTGTGACTACACTATGACTCTGTCGACTCCACCACCACACTGTGACTGCACTATGACCCAGTAGACTACCACCACACTGTGACTGCACTATGACCCAGTAGACGACCACCACACTGTGACTGCACTATAACTCTGTCGACTCCACCACCACACTGTGACTGCACTATGACTCTGTCGACTCCACCACCATACTGTGACTGCACTATGACTCTGTCGACTCCACCACCACACTGTGACTGCACTATAACTCTGTCGACTCCACCACCACACTGTGACTGCACTATGACTCTGTCGACTCCACCACCACACTGTGACTGCACTATAACTCTGTCGACTCCACCACCACACTGTGACTGCACTATGACCCAGTAGACTACCACCACACTGTGACTGCACTATGACTCTGTCGACTCCACCACCACACTGTGACTGCACTATGACCCAGTAGACTACCACCACACTGTGACTGCACTATGACCCAGTAGACTACCACCACACTGTGACTGCACTATGACCCAGTAGACTACCACCACACTGACTGCACTATGACCCAGTAGACTACCACCACACTGTGACTGCACTATGACCCAGTAGACTACCACCACACTGACTGCACTATGACCCAGTAGACTACCACCACACTGTGACTGCACTATGACCCAGTAGACTACCACCACACTGTGACTGCACTATGACTCTGTCGACTCCACCACCACACTGTGACTGCACTATGACCCAGTAGACTACCACCACACTGTGACTGCACTATGACCCAGTAGACTACCACCACACTGTGACTGCATTATGACTTTGCTGCATTATGCCACAATTAGTAACAGAAGTGTTAATTACATTTTGCTAAGGAGAAAGCTTGATGGTGTCTACTCTCTCCTCATATTCACCATCTTCTGCTGTATTCTGTTACTGTTTGTCTGAGTGGTTCAAGATTTGTCTTGTGGGTCGATTGGTCCTTGCCCTCTTTCCCTCCCCTCTCTTCCCTCCCAGTCTCTCTCTCTCTCTCTCCCTCCCACCTTCCCTCTCTCTCTCTCTCTCTCTCTCTCTCTCTCTCTCCCTCCCACCTTCCCTCCAATCTCCATCCCATTTTCCCTCTCCCACTCACCCTCCCACTCTCCCTTTACCTGTCTCTTCCTCACCCTTCCCCCTCTTCCCATCTCTGGTGTTGGGAAATTAGGCCTGGCTCAGTCTTCTTTTCAATTCATCCAAAAGGTGTTAGATGGAGTTGAGGTCAGGGCTCTGTGCAGGCCAGTCAAGTTCTTCCACACCGATCTCGACAAACCATTTCTGTATGGACCTCGCTTTGTGCACAGGG
The DNA here is from genome assembly GCF_002021735.2 of Oncorhynchus kisutch. NCBI lineage: Eukaryota > Metazoa > Chordata > Actinopteri > Salmoniformes > Salmonidae > Oncorhynchus > Oncorhynchus kisutch. The sequence continues at coordinate 89,940,564 of NC_034187.2, forward strand.
GCATTGTCATGCTGAAACAGTAAAGGGCCTTCCCCAAACTTTTGCCACAAAGTTGGAAGCACAGAATCATTTAGAATGTCATTGTATGCTGTAGTGTTAAAATGTCCCTTCACTGGAACTAAGGGGCCTAGCCCGAACCATGAAAAACAGCCCCAGACCATTATTCCTCCTCCACCAAACTTTACAGTTGGCACTATGCATTGGGGTAGGTAGCGTTCGCCAAACCCGGATGATTTGTCCATCGGACTGCCAGATTGTGACGAAAGATTCATCACACCAGAGAATGTGTTTCCACTGCTCCAGTGTCCAATGGCGGTGAGCTTTACACCACTCCAGAAGACACTTGGCATTGCACATGGTGATCTTAGGCTTGTGTGCGGCTGCTCAGCCATGGAAACCCATTTCACGAAGCTCCCAAGGAACAGTTCTTGTGCGGATTTTGGAACTTGGTTGTTAGTGTAATTGATGATTTTTATGCGCTTCAGCAGTCCCTTTCTGTGAGCTTGTGTGGCCTACTTCACGGCTGAGCCTTTGTTGGCCTGAGACATTATCACTTCACAATAAAAGCGCTTACAGTTGACCAGAGCAGCTCTAGCAGGGCAGAAATTTGACAAACTGACTGGTTGGAAAGGTGGCATCCTATGACAGTACCACATTGAAAGTCACTCTTCAGTAAGTAAGCTCTTCAGTAAGGTCATTCTACCGTGGTGTAGAAATTCTTTCCAAAAGGAAGAGATTGCAGATTCTTCAAAACAACTTTAATTATAAGATGTGCAAATCTGGAGCTGGTGAACAATCACTCAACAGTGCAGCGCTAAGAGCCCAATGAACAGAGTTGGGTCTCAGCTTTTATAACCTTTGTCAACATGTCAGTTTAGCAGGTGTGTGAGATCATGATGGGAACATAGTGTACAAACAGGTGATAACGCCAGTTTTGTTTCTCCTTTCTGATGGTGCTCAAGCTAGCCTCTTCTCTTTTCTCCACACAGCTTTTTGGGCCAAAAACTGGTCTCAGACGACCCTTTGTCTTTAGCCACGTGACTAAGTTACTCAGAAACAAGAGAAAAACACAAAGTGGAAATGTACATGTTTAAGGCTCATGTGCATAAGTCTGTATTTTTTTCCACCATAACTGGCAATGTTTGTCTATGGAGATTGCATGGGTGTGTGCTCGATTTTATATACCTGTCAGCAACAGATGTGGCTGAAATAGCTGAATCCACTCATTTGAAGGGATGTCCACATACTTTTGTATATACAGTGTACCTTCCACACCTGTCAACACACAGCCAGACTATGATTTGGCCTGTCATTCCAAATAATGCCCCTCAGCCAAAAAGTCCCCACCCGCATCACAATGGGATTTGATAAACTATTAGCGTCCGTTGCTATATCAATGGTGTGATGACCTAATGACTTGAATTTTGGAGCTCATTCTTTTCATCCCCACTATGCAAAAAAGGCTGATTTCTATGACAATTTCGCTGTTTAAACAAGTTTTGTTTAGCTAATCAAATTTAAACATGGCTTCTAACTACTTCTGGGAACTTGTTGACATTACAACATCAAATCCATGTCTTAAACATTGCAAAGAAAACAGCTTGACACATTATTGTTACTTACCTTACAGATCAGGAAGACCGCTAATCTCCACTCCATTCATATGCAAATGTGTTTGATTCATACACTGCCTTATCTGGCTGTCATGTAACCTACCCTTCCCTTATCTACACTGAAATTAATATAATTTCAGTAGTCCTCAATTTGGATTTATTTGTATCTCGCATAGCTCATTAGTACACCCTTGTGGTTGAATATATATGTGCAGTAACTATTGTAGATCATCAGATACAACAATGAACTATGTGGAACTAATAAATAGACAGACCGTTCTCTCTGCTACCACACAGCAAGCAATACCGATGCACCAAGTCTGGAACCAAAAGGACCCTGACCAGCTTCTACCCCCAAACCATAGACTGTTCTCTCTGCTACCGCACAGCAAGCAGTACCGATGCACCAAGTCTGGAACCAACAGGACCCTGACCAGCTTCTACCCCCAAACCATAGACTGTTCTCTCTGCTACCGCACAGCAAGCAGTACCGATGCACCAAGTCTGGAACCAACAGGACCCTGACCAGCTTCTACCCACAAGCCATAAGACTGCTACATAGTTAGTCTGGGTGGCTATTAGTTAACTACTTAAATATCCATACTGAACAAACATTTGTATTTATTCTGGATCCAAACTAGCTGCTGCCAAAGCAACACCTACTCTTCCTGGGGTCCAGCAAAATTAAGGCAGTTTATACAATTTTAAAAACATTACAATACATTCACAGATTTCACAACACACTGTGTGCCCTCAGACCCCTCCTCCACCACTACCACATATCTACAACACACTGTGCCCTCAGGCCCCTACTCCACCACTACCACATATCTACAGTACTAAATCCATGTGTATGTGTGTGCATAGTGCGTATGTTATCGTGTGTGTGTATGCATGTGTCTGTGCCTATGTTTGTTGCTTCACAGTCCCCGCTGTTCCATAAGGTGTTTTTTAAAATGTTTTTTTAAATCTAATTTTACTGCTTGCGTCAGTTACTTAATGTGGAATAGAGTTACATGTAGTCATGGCTCTATGTAGTACTGTGTGCCTCCCATAGTCTGTTCTGGACTTGGACTGTGAAGAGACCTCTTGTGGCATGTCTTGTGGGATATGCATGGGTGTTTGAGCTGTGTGCCAGTAGTTTAGATAGACAGCTCGGTGCATTCAACATGAAAATACCCCTCATAAATAAAACTAGTGATGAAGTCAAACTCTCATCCACTTTGAACCATGAGAGATTGACATGGATGTACACAGAGAGCTAATATTAATCATATCCAAGGGCCAGCCGTGCTGCCCTGTTCTGAGCCAATTGCAATTTTCTTAATTCCTTTTTTGTGGCACCTGACCACACGACTGAACAGTAGTCCAGGTGCAACAAAACTAGGGCCTGTAGGACCTGCCTTGTTGATAGTGTTGTTGAGAAGGTAGAAACTAGGGCCTGTAGGACCTGCCTTGTTGATAGTGTTGTTAAGAAGGTAGAAACTAGGGCCTGTAGGGCCTGCCTTGATGATAGTGTTAAGAAGGTAGAAACTAGGGCCTGTAGGGCCTGCCTTGTTGATAGTGTTAAGAAGGTAGAAACTAGGGCCTGTAGGGCCTGCCTTGTTGATAGTGTTAAGAAGGTAGAAACTAGGGCCTGTAGGGCCTGCCTTGTTGATAGTGTTGTTAAGAAGGTAGAAACTAGGGCTTGTAGGGCCTGCCTTGTTGATAGTGTTGTTAAGAAGGTAGAAACTAGGGCTTGTAGGGCCTGCCTTGTTGATAGTGTTGTTAAGAAGGTAGAAACTAGGGCCTGTAGGGCCTGCCTTGTTGATAGTGTTGTTAAGAAGGTAGAAACTAGGGCCTGTAGGGCCTGCCTTGTTGATAGTGTTGTTAAGAAGGTAGAAACTAGAGCCTGTAGGGCCTGCCTTGTTGATAGTGTTGTTAAGAAGGTAGAAACTAGGGCCTGTAGGGCCTGCCTTGTTGATAGTGTTGTTAAGAAGGTAGAAACTAGGGCCTGTAGGGCCTGCCTTGTTGATAGTGTTGTTAAGAAGGTAGAAACTAGGGCCTGTAGGACCTGCCTTGTTGATAGTGTTGTTAAGAAGGTAGAAACTAGGGCCTGTAGGGCCTGCCTTGTTGATAGTGTTAAGAAGGTAGAAACTAGGGCCTGTAGGGCCTGCCTTGTTGATAGTGTTAAGAAGGTAGAAACTAGGGCCTGTAGGACCTGCCTTGTTGATAGTGTTGTTAAGAAGGTAGAAACTAGGGCTTGTAGGGCCTGCCTTGTTGATAGTGTTAAGAAGGTAGAAACTAGGACCTGTAGGACCTGCCTTGTTGATAATGTTGTTAAGAAGGTAGAAACTAGGGCCTGTAGGGCCTGCCTTGTTGATAGTGCTGTTAAGAAGGTAGAAACTAGGGCCTGTAGGGCCTGCCTTGTTGATAGTGCTGTTAAGAAGGTAGAAACTAGGGCCTGTAGGGCCTGCCTTGTTGATAGTGTTGTTAAGAAGGTAGAAACTAGGGCCTGTAGGGCCTGCCTTGTTGATAGTGTTGTTAAGAAGGTAGAAACTAGGGCCTGTAGGGCCTGCCTTGTTGATAGTGTTGTTAAGAAGGTAGAAACTAGGGCCTGTAGGGCCTGCCTTGATGATAGTGTTGTTAAGAAGGTAGAAACTAGGGCCTGTAGGGCCTGCCTTGTTGATAGTGTTGTTAAGAAGGTAGAAACTAGGGCCTGTAGGGCCTGCCTTGATGATAGTGTTGTTAAGAAGGTAGAAACTAGGGCCTGTAGGGCCTGCCTTGTTGATAGTGTTAAGAAGGTAGAAACTAGGGCCTGTAGGGCCTGCCTTGATGATAGTGTTGTTAAGAAGGTAGAAACTAGGGCCTGTAGGACCTGCCTTGTTGATAGTGTTAAGAAGGTAGAAACTAGGGCCTGTAGGGCCTGCCTTGTTGATAGTGTTGTTAAGAAGGTAGAAACTAGGGCCTGTAGGGCCTGCCTTGTTGATAGTGTTGTTAAGAAGGTAGAAACTAGGGCCTGTAGGACCTGCCTTGTTGATAGTGTTAAGAAGGTAGAAACTAGGGCCTGTAGGGCCTGCCTTGTTGATAGTGTTGTTGAGAAGGTAGAAACTAGGGCCTGTAGGGCCTGCCTTGTTGATAGTGTTGTTAAGAAGGTAGAAACTAGGGCCTGTAGGGCCTGCCTTGTTGATAGTGTTGTTAAGAAGGTAGAAACTAGGGCCTGTAGGACCTGCCTTGTTGATAGTGTTGTTAAGAAGGTAGAAACTAGGGCCTGTAGGGCCTGCCTTGTTGATAGTGTTGTTAAGAAGGTAGAAACTAGGGCCTGTAGGGCCTGCCTTGTTGATAGTGTTGTTAAGAAGGTAGAAACTAGGGCCTGTAGGGCCTGCCTTGTTGATAGTGCTGTTAAGAAGGTAGAAACTAGGGCCTGTAGGGCCTGCCTTGTTGATAGTGTTGTTAAGAAGGTAGAAACTAGGGCCTGTAGGACCTGCCTTGTTGATAGTGTTGTTAAGAAGGTAGAAACTAGGGCCTGTAGGGCCTGCCTTGTTGATAGTGTTGTTAAGAAGGTAGAAACTAGGGCCTGTAGGACCTGCCTTGTTGATAGTGTTGTTAAGAAGGTAGAAACTAGGGCCTGTAGGGCCTGCCTTGTTGATAGTGTTGTTAAGAAGGTAGAAACTAGGGCCTGTAGGACCTGCCTTGTTGATAGTGTTGTTAAGAAGGTAGAAACTAGGGCCTGTAGGGCCTGCCTTGTTGATATTGTTGTTAAGAAGGTAGAAACTAGGGCCTGTAGGACCTGCCTTGTTGATAGTGTTGTTAAGAAGGTAGAAACTAGGGCCTGTAGGACCTGCCTTGTTGATAGTGTTGTTAAGAAGGTAGAAACTAGGGCCTGTAGGGCCTGCCTTGTTGATAGTGTTGTTAAGAAGGTAGAAACTAGGGCCTGTAGGGCCTGTAGGGCCTGCCTTGTTGATAGTGTTGTTGAGAAGGTAGAAACTAGGGCCTGTAGGGCCTGTAGGGCCTGCCTTGTTGATAAGCGTCGCTTTATTATTATGGACAGACTTCTACCCGTCTTAGCTACTACTGCATCAATATGTTTAGTCATCTCAATTTCCACATTATTTATTTCAAGATTTAGTTGAGGTTTTGGGTTTAGTGCTTTTAGAAATATTTAGGGATAATTTATTTCTTGCCACCTACTCTGAAACTAATTGCAGCTCTTTGTTTGTTGCAGTCATTTCAGTCGCTGTAGTAGCTGATGTGTATAGTGTTGAGTCATCTGCATACATAGAAACTCTGGCTTTACTCAAAGTCAGTGGCATGTCATTATAAATGCAACATTCAACAATTTCAAAGGTTTTACTGAGTTACAGTTCATATAAGGAAATCAAATAAATTCATTTGGCCCCAATCTATGGATTTCACATGACTGGGAATACAGATATGAATCTGTTGGTTACCGATACATTAAAAGAGGGACATGGATCAGAAAACTAGTCAGTATCTGGTGTGACCACCATTTGCCTCCTGCAGCATGACACATCGCCTTCACATAGAGTTGATCAGGCTGTTGATTGTGGCCTATTGTCCCACTCCTCTTCAGTGGCTGTGCAAAGTTGCTGGATATTGGCGTAAACTGGAACAAACTGTTGTACATGTCAATCCATAGCATCCCACACATGCAATTGGTGACATTTAAAAAAATTCATTAAAAAAAATCAATTTTACCAGGTAAGTTGACAGAACACGTTCTCATTTACAGCAACAACCTGGGGAATAGTTATAGGAGGGGGATGAATGAGCCGATTGGAAACTGGGGATGATTAGGTGACCGTGATGGTTTGAGAATTTAGCCAGGACACCAGGGTTAACAACCCTACTCTTACAATAAGTGCCATGGGATCTTTAGAGTCAGGACACCCGTTTAACGTCCCATCTGAAAAATAGCACCCGACACAGAGCAGTGTCCACAATCACTGCCCTGGGGTATTGGGATATTTTTTAGACCAAAGATAAGAGTGCCTCCTACTGGCCCTCCAACACCACTTCCAGCAGCATCTGGTCTCCCATCCAGGGACTGACCAGGACCAACCCTGCTTAGCTTCAGAAGCAAGCCAGCAGTGGTATGCAGGGTGGTATGCTGCTGACTCTAAATGACAGGTTAGTATGCAGGCCATGAAAGAACTGGGACAGTTTCAGCTTACAGGAATTGTGCACAGATCCTTACATTTTAGAGTGGCCTTTTATTGTCCCAAGCACAAGGTGCAGCTGTGTAAGGATCATGCAGTTTAATTAATCAACTTCTTGATATGCCAACCCTGTCAGGTGGATTGATTATCTTGGAAAAAGAGAAATGCAAACAAGGGGATATAAACATATTTGTGCACAACATTTGAGAGCAATAAGCTTTTTGTGTGTATAGAACATTTCTGGGATTATTTTTCAGCTCATGAAACATTTGACCAACACTTCACATGTTGTGTTTACATTTGTGTTGATACTTTTTGCACTAACTCTTGACTCATCACATACGCTGCTGTTACTGGTTATGATCTATCCTGTTGCCTAGTCACTTTATCCCTACCTATATGTACATATCTACCTCAATTACCTCGTACCCTTGCAAATTGACTCAGTACTGGTACTGTGTGTATACAGCCATGTTATCATTGACTCAGTACTGGTACCCCGTGTATATAGCCATGTTATCAGTGACTCAGTACTGGTACACTGTGTATACAGCCATGTTATCGTTACTGATTGCATATTTATTCCTTGTTATTATTTCTCTCTGCATTGTTGGGAAAGGCCCGTAAGCATTTCACTGTTAGTCTACATCTGTTGTTTAAGAAGCATGTGACAAATAATATTTGATTTGAATGTAATGGTGGTGTACTAAAAGCAAAAGAAAAGATCAGTTTGACATTAAGGCTTCCTACTCCAAACGTCACCAACATGGTTAAGACTGTACCAATAACACATTTATATTTGAGTATTTCAGCTGAAATCAAACCTAGAAAACCATGTAGCACATCTTACTGAACAGTTGTTTTAATTGGAAAGCCAATGGACAACAAGTACTTTTTCATATTTCAGATACATCTCTCAATATAACATTGTAAAAACAACAATAACCTTCTTGTAACATGAGCCAGTGTGAATGTTGTGGTTGTGACTGACTGGGGACAATAAGTGTTTAATAGTCTACTTCTGCAGTGAAACAATTCAAAGCCCACTCCTCTACCACACATACCATGTTCTTCTGGAATCACTCCTTCATCCAAATATTTCCCAGAAAATATAGCACCCTTTTTCCTACTTTTAACTTCATATAACTATTTTTCTCCTTACTTACCAGATCCATTGTAACCTTTGCTATTTGAGCAGGTGCAGCAGCCTACTATTTGCAGTCAAGCAGACGTGGAGGTGAGAAGAGAAATGCTTAGATGTTATGAGTATGTGGTGTCTGATGAAGTCAGTTTAGGGTGATGTGTCCACCCATCCTTTTGAAGGGCTATAGTGGCCATATGAACATCTACTTAATTATATCCAGGAATTAACATGTTATCTACTCCGGCTTCTTTCTGAAAGACACTTTGTCTTTGGTCTCTTGGAGTTTCTCTGCCAACTTGTCCTTGTTATCCCCAATCCTCCCCGACAGACGATCTCTGGTCTCTTCCATCTTCTCAGAGAACCTGTCCTTGGTCTCCTCCATCTTCTCAGAGAGGCGTCCCCTGGTCTCCTCCATCTTGTCCTGCAGATACTCCTTAACAGGCGGTGGAGTGGTCATGTGGCCATGTTTACGGAGGTACCTGATCGATAGGGATGTCCCCCCTAATGTCACGGTGTACCTGGCTGGGGTGGCAATCTGGCAATAAACAACATGGACATTGTGGTTAATGTGATTTGTATGATGTGTTTAGATGAATGTGGTGATTTAGCTCTGGGCCAACACTCAAAAGAACTGCCATAGTTCAACATGCAGTCCAAACGTGTAATGAGATGAGCATTCTTACCTTGTACATGGCATACGCAGTCAGTGCATAGCCACTCTGGGAATGCTCCAACAGCTTAACAAGCTTCTCCGGGAATCCAACATACTCCAGAAACGGAACGACATTTATACCCCTAAATGGTTAATTTAATATGGTTAATTTTCTATGACACATCAAGTCAGTCAAGTGTCAACAACTAAAATAATGACCATCACTGGGCCCAGCCTAGTCTGAGCCTAAATAAAGCAGGCCAGGCGTACACTATTCTGATTAAACAATCAGGGTTGTCTATCTAAATGAGACTCAGCTGTGTCTGTGTCAGCCAGTAACCTCAGGTTGACCGGGGGATGGAGAAAAGCCCATTATCACTAATGCCCATATGGAGAGGAGTAACAGAAACAGCCTCAGAAAAACATCTCACATTGTACATGAATGTTTATGGGTTTGTCTTTGTCCCTTCCTCTCATTTCAGTTTGCAAAGTAATATTTTGATATTGCTGTACAACTTTATTACTCGTAACTTTCTGCATGGCAGCGTAGCATAGAACTGTTTGTTATAATATCGTGTTCCTTATTATGTACTTTGTATTTCATGCTGCATTTTTGTGAATCAGAGCTCCCTTGCAAAAAGAGACATTGGAACTTCCCTACATAGATAAAGATTAAATCAAACTTACTGCATGGCAGCATAGTAAAATGTCCCGAACCACATGGAGGAGGTGATGAGGTGAAGGGGAATCATGACCTTCCCATACTGCTTTAGAGTTCTCCTGAACCTCTGGACCAGCCCAATGGACCGGTCCCCCAGGATATCCTCCTGGCCTGGGTCAGCCTGGCTATGGCCTTCTTCCGTGGTGGACTTACGGGGTGCTGTGGTCCACACTGCTCCTGATGTGCTCACCCAGCGTGGGCTGGGGATGAGGCAAGAGTTCCTGAGGAAGTAGGAGGCCATCCGTGGACCCAAAATAGTGGACGGCTGCAAGGTAACTGGGCCCAGAAGCATGGAGCGCAGGGCAGCTGATTGCCACAACGCTCTCTGGTTAAAGAGATGCTGCATCTTCTTACAGTTGCTGCCAAGTCCACCCTATGTAGCAAAACAACACACTACACACACTTGGTTCCAATGAGCGTTTTTGTATTCACACGTTTTATTCAACAACATAGCTAAAAAACAATCATTATTGATGTGATCAGAAAAGTTCAATTTTTTCTCAACAATGGATGACATTAACGCGACTAGTGTAATACTTGGTGCATGTTGAATGTGTAAAACAGAACAATGCCATAGCTACCTTAGTTGAATAACGGTTCAGTAAAGTTGATCCAGTTGCTGAAATGGAAGACAAGCAAACTTAAGCTAGTTATCTAGGATAACCATCCAACTCAATGTTCTATCACTCACTCATGTTCAATGAACTTCTATCTAGGTATTGAACCACAATTTCATGTAGCTAGCTCGCTGATCGCTACACAAATCAAAGCATGCATTAATAGTTTAAAGATAAGCAACACCTTGACCTTGATCAATTCTGCAATCAAACTTTTTCCATTATGTAATCCACTTGTTCGTGGATATTTGTGCACCAACAGTTCATCATTCACCATGTTCTACTATTTCTGTTCAAGTCTACGCCTACAATTGGATGCATACTTCCGATTTCACAGAACGCACTGCAATTTCTTCTGCAACCCGAACGCAGCGTTCCATTGGACTTGTGTACCAAAACTCAATGATCGAGGTACGCACGTCGTTGGCTAACTAGCCGTAGGGGTTAGTTAGCAACATTTTAATTTAATTTAACCAGCCAAGCCAGTTAAGAACTAATTCATATTCACAATGAAGGCCTACCCCTCCCATAACGCGGACGACGCTGGGCCAATTGTGCTATGTCCTATGGGACTCCCGGTCACGGTCGGTTGTGATACAGCCCAGGATCGAACCAGGGTCTGTAGTGACGCCTCTAGCACTGAGATGCAGTACCTTAGACCACTGTGCCACTCGGGAGGCCCCAAACATCGCACAACGTTGATGGCAACACACAATGTAAGCCACCAACACAACGTACATTTATCATCATATATTTGAATGAACGTACTTGACAATCCGACATGGTGTTTCGTTCTTTCAACCCAGGCTAAAGTTTCGATTTGTCCTTCTGGCATTCAGCAGAAAATCCTCACGTCGCATAAATATTACGTCAAGTGATAGGCCCGCAAGGATTTGTGGGAAGAGTAGTCCAGACATTCGGCAGCTCTGCACCACCAAACACGCCACTGACGTTTGTTGCGTTTTCTACAAAAATTGAAAGCATCACTTGATCACACAAAACACAATAACAGCATGTTGATTTTCTTCGCATATTACATAATGTGTTCCCCTATAGCTAACAGATAATGTGATAAAAAGTAATATTACATAACAGCAGTCATTCATCAAAAAGCATCCATCGCACTCCGGGCCAGTAGGGGGTGGGATACCGTATATTTTGGTGTTGGAAACTACAAAATGACGACCGTCGCAAACGCTTAATGGCGGAAAACTCAAGTGAGTGTGAACACTGTGGTTTTTAACAATGTTATGCGGTCTTGTAGCTAAATGTACAATGCCGTTCGTTAGCTAGCTTTTTTTCCCCATAATGTTTTCAACACGTTGAAATAATTTCATTGTACTTTGCACCAAGCGACTTGTAAAGTGTGTTTTTCATATGTGCAAATTATGCTATCCAGGATGAAATATTCTTAGCCAGTTAGCTTGCTACTGTAACCAGCTAGCTGGTGCTACTTCCACTCAAACTAAGTTACACATTGTTGTTATTGATCTTTTTCCAGTTCAGAAGCTGCTCATCTCATATACAGAACACAAACAGCGTTCGACTGGCACTTTCATACTGTCTAACTAGCTACATCATTTAGATACATTTGGAAAACCAAGTAATGTTAGCTTAGATGTATTTCACTAGCATATAACGTTAGCTACCTTGTTCTGTGAAAGTAAATAACATCTCTTGATTTTACAAATTATTTGCAGAAATTTACTGAAGTTGAACGTGCCATTGCAATTATTTTGACAAAACACTCCTGCCAAAGTTGACTCTTCTCTGACCAGTGGAGATGGCAGAGGTTGATCAGGCTGTGGACCTGTCCAAGACAGAGACAGGAGAGGGTGGGAATGGGCATCTGTCTTCCAGTGCAGACCGAAACAGTGGGTCCAGTACAGGACAGAAGTCTACCACCAAGAGGAAGCATGACGATGAGGAAGAGGATGACGGCTCTCCAACTAAGAAACAGGTAAGAAATGGATGAATTAGAAAGGATCTGAACTGATTAATTAGATAACTATTGAATGAGATATCAGTGAATCATCTCCCTCTCTCGTTCTCTCAAATGTACCAGCATGGTCATGGAGAGAAGGTGGCGACCCACTACAACACGCTCCAGGAGACCGGCCTCGCTGCCAGGAGCCAGAGCAGAATATTCTACATGAGGAATTTCAACAACTGGCTTAAAAGTGTTCTAATTGGTGAGATTCTAAATTACTATTAAAAATGTTTCCACTGTTCATCTGCTAGCTGATTTAAATACAGAAGATTCCTCAGGGCGAGTTTGCACTCAGTTAGTCTTTATATTTGTGGTCATGATGTCTTGTAAACTAGTGGTCCCTCCCATCCTCCCAGGTGAGATCCTGGACACGGTACGTCAGAGCCGCAGAGAGCTGTCTGTTCTGGATCTGGGCTGTGGGAAAGGTGGAGACCTGCTCAAGTGGAGGAAAGGACACATTAGCCGGTTGGTCTGTGCAGGTAGAACGGGTTTCTTAGTTGGAGAGACAATATTTAGCCATTTTTTTCTGTCTGAGTAACAGTCAGCAAGATTACAAAAAGCTTGTTCCCAACCACATCTAGGATCTTTCTCAGTCTTCTCTTGATTGCTTGTGTCCTCTCCTCGCTGGTGTTCTGAGCAGTAGGTACAGAGAACATGAGAAATCGGGGAAGGCCTGTTGAAAAGAAGCCTTGGGGTGAACTACTGTTTATTTTTCATGTTGTGTTCTCAGACATAGCAGCAGTGTCGGTGGAGCAGTGCCAGGTTCGTTATGAGTATATGAGGAAGAGGGGTCATCCTAACGAGCGTATCTTCTCTGCAGAGTTCATCACAGCCGACTGTACCAAGGTGCACACAGACACACCCTCTCTCTACACATACAACACAGTGGTCATTTGTTTTGGTCTGTAAAAACTAGAAAATCAGAATATCACAATGTTCTGTGTGCAGAAATAAATGTAACTTTCACTCATACATTATCCTAGTGTAGAGGCACCGTGTCACATTGCCCGGTGTAGAGGCACCGTGTCACATTGCCCGGTGTAGAGGCACCGTGTCACATTGCCCGGTGTAGAGGCACCGTGTCACATTGCCCGGTGTAGAGGCACCGTGTCACATTGCCCGGTGTAGAGGCACCGTGTCACATTGCCCGGTGTAGAGGCACCATTCATTCACAACATTCTTCCAACCTCTCGATACCACCAACATTGCATGGTGGTATTTCATCTGTTTCCCCTCTTTCTTCAGGAGCTGCTGACAGACAAGCTGAAGGATCCTAAGATGGAGTTTGATGTGACCAGCTGTCAGTTTGTGTACCACTACTCCTTTGAGACTCAGCAGCAGGCGGACCTGATGTTGAAGAACGCCTGTGAGAGGCTGAGACCAGGAGGATACTTCATAGGCACCACACCAGATGCATATGAACTGGTGTAAGTAGATACTTCATAGGCACCACACCAGACATATTTGAAATGGCTGTGCGTGATGACATAGTGCACATAAATTACTTTTACGTTTAATTTCAGTACCAAAAAAAATAATGTTAAATGGGTTTCCATTGCATTTTCAAATCGAGACAACTGATGCTTTTGTCACATTTTGTTTGATTATATAGCGAGTGTGCCAACGGCTGGCAGAGGTTGGGAAGGATACCTACATGATATTATGGCCATTTTTATTAGTTAAACGGCAGTCAAGCATCGCTCATCATGTCACCAGAATAAGACCCTCAATATTTATTGGAAAGAAGCATTTAGCTCATCACCAGGAACTTTCACCACCCTCTGAAGTTCATCTCAACTTATTTCATCTGTAGCCTCGTAAACTGCATGGTTTCCTGACGAGTCATAGTGGGAGGACTACACAACATACTCAACATACACAACATACTCAATTAAATGCTTATTATCAATGTTTGGCCGTAAAGGCAGTTCCACCACTATTTCTCGCATAATTCATTTTAGAGATAAAAAGTGTATCTTGTTTGGTCAACATTTGGAAAGTTTACCGACGTGCTCCTTCTGAGGCCTATCGTGACATTTTATTCTTCCAACATAATTTACTCACATTAAAGGGTTGGTGGAAACCTGGTTAGTTGTGTGTGTGTGTGTGATGTGATGTGTGTGTGTGGTGTGTTTTTTTATTTTTTTATGGGCATTTGCACCATATACATGATACCAAGTTCAGCTTCAAGATGCCGGCAATTTGAAAAAAAACTAAAAGGTAGCTTGTTCTGATTTATTGGCACATTTGAACCATGTCGCACACTGTAGCTTATGAACTCGGTGGGTAGTGCTAAAACAATGGCATCTGAATTCTGACTTTTTTTTTGCACGTTCACCATTGAGCCATTCTGCGCAGATTATTAGAACTCTCAATGCCTTGAGCAGTGTTTAATGTCTCAGGAACCTGATGACATGATATCTACCTGCTGGTCTGATGGTTACTGTCAGTGGCTTGATGACATGATATCTACCTGATGGTTACTGTCAGTGGCTTGATGACATGATATCTACCTGCTGGTCTGATGGTTACTGTCAGTGGCTTGATGACATGGTATCTACCCGCTGGTCTGATGGTTACTGTCAGTGGCTTGATGACATGGTATCTACCCGCTGGTCTGATGGTTACTGTCAGTGGCTTGATGACATGGTATCTACCCGCTGGTCTGATGGTTACTGTCAGTGGCTTGATGACATGATATCAACCTGCTGGTCTGATGGTTACTGTCAGTGGCTTGATGACATGGTATCAACCTGCTGGTCTGATGGTTACTGTCAGTGGCTTGATGACATGGTATCAACCTGATGGTTACTGTCAGTGGCTTGATGACATGGTATCAACCTGATGGTTACTGTCAGTGGCTTGATGACATGATATCTACCTGTTGGTCTAATGGTTTCTGTCAGTGGCTTGATGACATGGTATCAACCTGCTGGTCTGATGGTTACTGTCAGTGGCTTGATGACATGGTATCAACCTGCTGGTCTGACAGTTACTGTCAGTGGCTTGATGACATGGTATCAACCTGCTGGTCTGATGGTTACTGTCAGTGGCTTGATGACATGGTATCAACCTGCTGGTCTGATGGTTACTGTCAGTGGCTTGATGACATCAACCTGCTGGTCTGATGGTTACTGTCAGTGGCTTGATGACATGATATCTACCTGCTGGTCTGATGGTTACTGTCAGTGGCTTGATGACATATCTACCTGCTGGTCTGACGGTTACTGTCAGTGGCTTGATGACATGATATCTACCTGCTGGTCTGACGGTTACTGTCAGTAGCTTGATGACATGATATCTACCTGCTGGTCTGACGGTTACTGTCAGTGGCTTGATGACATGATATCTACCTGCTGGTCTGATGGTTACTGTCAGTGGCTTGATGACATGATATCTACCTGCTGGTCTGATGGTTACTGTCAGTGGCTTGATGACATGATATCTACCTGCTGGTCTAATGGTTACTGTCAGTGGCTTGAAGACATGGTATCAACCTGCTGGTCTGATGGTTACTGTCAGTGGCTTGATGACATGGTATCAATCTGCTGGTCTGATGGTTACTGTCAGTGGCTTGAAGACATGGTATCTACCTGCTGGTCTGATGGTTACTGTCAGTGGCTTGATGACATGGTATCTACCTGCTGGTCTGATGGTTACTGTCAGTGGCTTGATGACATGGTATCATCCTGATGGTTACTGTCAGTGGCTTGATGACATGGTATCAACCTGCTGGTCTGATGGTTACTGTCATTGGCTTGATGACATGGTATCAACCTGCTGGTCTGATGGTTACTGTCAGTCACTTGATGACATGATATCATCCTGATGGTCTGATAGTTACTGTCAGTGGCTTGATGACATATCTACCTGCTGGTCTGATGGTTACTGTCAGTGGCTTGATGACATGATATCTACCTGTTGGTCTAATGGTTTCTGTCAGTGGCTTGATGACATGGTATCAACCTGCTGGTCTGATGGTTACTGTCAGTGGCTTGATGACATGGTATCAATCTGCTGGTCTGACAGTTACTGTCAGTGGCTTGATGACATGGTATCAACCTGCTGGTCTGATGGTTACTGTCAGTGGCTTGATGACATGGTATCAACCTGCTGGTCTGATGGTTACTGTCAGTGGCTTGATGACATGGTATCAACCTGATGGTTACTGTCAGTGGCTTGATGACATGGTATCAACCTGATGGTTACTGTCAGTGGCTTGATGACATGATATCTACCTGATGGTCTAATGGTTTCTGTCAGTGGCTTGATGACATGGTATCAACCTGCTCGTCTGATGGTTACTGTCAGTGGCTTGATGACATGGTATCAACCTGCTGGTCTGACAGTTACTGTCAGTGGCTTGATGACATGGTATCAACCTGCTGGTCTGATGGTTACTGTCAGTGGCTTGATGACATGGTATCAACCTGCTGGTCTGATGGTTACTGTCAGTGGCTTGATGACATGGTATCAACCTGCTGGTCTGATGGTTACTGTCAGTGGCTTGATGACATGGTATCAATCTGCTGGTCTGATGGTTACTGTCAGTGGCTTGATGACATGGTATCTACCTGCTGGTCTGATGGTTACTGTCAGTGGCTTGATGACATGGTATCGAACTGATGGTTACTGTCAGTGTCTTGATGACATGATATCAACCTGCTGGTCTGATGGTTACTGGCATTGGCTTGATGACATGGTATCAACCTGCTGGTCTGATGGTTACTGTCAGTCGCTTGATGACATGATATCATCCTGATGGTCTGATAGTTACTGTCAGTGGCTTGATGACATATCTACCTGCTGGTCTGATGGTTACTGTCAGTGGCTTGATGACATGATATCATCCTGATGGTCTGATGTTTACTGTCAATGGCTTGATGACATGGTATCAACCTGATGGTTACTGTCAGTGGCTTGATGACATGGTATCAACCTGATGGTTACTGTCAGTGGCTTGATGACATGATATCTACCTGCTGGTCTAATGGTTACTGTCAGTGACTTGATGACATGATATCATCCTCATGGTCTGATGGTTACTGTCAGTGGCTTGATGACATCATCCTGATGGTCTGATGGTTACTGTCAGTGGCTTGATGACATGGTATCAACCTGCTGGTCTGATGGTTACTGTCAGTGGCTTGATGACATGGTATCTACCTGCTTGTCTAATGGTTACTGTCAGTGGCTTGATGACATGGTATCAACCTGCTGGTCTGATGGTTACTGTCAGTGGCTTGATGACATGGTATCAACCTGCTGGTCTGATGGTTACTGTCAGTGGCTTGATGACATGGTATCAACCTGCTGGTCTGATGGTTACTGTCAGTGGCTTGATGACATGGTATCAACCTGATGGTCTGATGGTTACTGTCAGTGTCTTGATGACCCATCAACCTGCTGGTCTGATGGTTACTGTCAGTGGCTTGATGACATGGCATCAACCTGCTGGTCTAATGCTTTCTGTCAGTGGCTTGATGACATGGTATCAACCTGCTGGTCTGATGGTTACTGTCAGTGGCTTGAAGACATGGTATCAACCTGCTGGTCTGATGGTTACTGTCAGTGGCTTGATGACATGGTATCAATCTGCTGGTCTGACGGTTACTGTCAGTGGCTTGATGACATGGTATCAACCTGCTGGTCTGATGGTTACTGTCAGTGGCTTGATGACATGGTATCAATCTGCTGGTCTGATGGTTACTGTCAGTGGCTTGATGACATGGTATCTACCTGCTGGTCTGATGGTTACTGTCAGTGGCTTGATGACATGGTATCAACCTGCTGGTCTGATGGTTACTGGCATTGGCTTGATGACATGGTATCAACCTGCTGGTCTGATGGTTACTGTCAGTCGCTTGATGACATGATATCATCCTGATGGTCTGATAGTTACTGTCAGTGGCTTGATGACATATCTACCTGCTGGTCTGATGGTTACTGTCAGTGGCTTGATGACATGATATCTACCTGTTGGTCTAATGGTTTCTGTCAGTGGCTTGATGACATGGTATCAACCTGCTGGTCTGATTGTTACTGTCAGTGGCTTGATGACATGGGATCAATCTGCTGGTCTGACAGTTACTGTCAGTGGCTTGATGACATGGTATCAACCTGCTGGTCTGATGGTTACTGTCAGTGGCTTGATGACATGGTATCAACCTGCTGGTCTGATGGTTACTGTCAGTGGCTTGATGACATGGTATCAACCTGATGGTCTGATGGTTACTGTCAGTGTCTTGATGACCCATCAACCTGCTGGTCTGATGGTTACTGTCAGTGGCTTGATGACATGGTATCATCCTGATGGTCTGATGGTTACTGTCAGTGGCTTGATGACATGGTATCAACCTGATGGTTACTGTCAGTGGCTTGATGACATGATATCTACCTGCTGGTCTGATGGTTACTGTCAGTGGCTTGATGACATCATCCTGATGGTCTGATGGTTACTGTCAGTGGCTTGATGACATAGTATCAACCTGCTGGTCTGATGGTTACTGTCAGTGGCTTGATGACATGATATCAACCTGCTGGTCTGATTGTTACTGTCAGTGGCTTGCTGACATGGTATCAACCTGCTGGTCTGATGGTTACTGTCAGTGGCTTGATGACATATCAACCTGCTGGTCTGATGGTTACTGTCAGTGGCTTGATGACATGATATCTACCTGCTGGTCTGATGGTTACTGTCAGTGGCTTGATGACATGATATCATCCTGATGGTCTGATGTTTACTGTCAATGGCTTGATGACATGGTATCAACCTGATGGTTACTGTCAGTGGCTTGATGACATGGTATCAACCTGATGGTTACTGTCAGTGGCTTGATGACATGATATCTACCTGCTGGTCTAATGGTTACTGTCAGTGACTTGATGACATGATATCTACCTGATGGTTACTGTCAGTGACTTGATGACATGATATCATCCTCATGGTCTGATGGTTACTGTCAGTGGCTTGATGACATCATCCTGATGGTCTGATGGGTACTGTCAGTGGCTTGATGACATGGTATCAACCTGCTGGTCTGATGGTTACTGTCAGTGGCTTGATGACATGGTATCTACCTGCTTGTCTAATGGTTACTGTCAGTGGCTTGATGACATGGTATCAACCTGCTGGTCTGATGGTTACTGTCATTGGCTTGATGACATGGTATCAACCTGCTGGTCTGATGGTTACTGTCAGTGTCTTGATGACATGGTATCTACCCGCTGGTCTGATGGTTACTGTCAGTGGCTTGATGACATGGTATCAACCTGATGGTTACTGTCAGTGGCTTGATGACATGATTTATAGACTTGATGGCTTGTGTTCTTTTCCCCTTCAGGAAGCGTGTGGAGACCTTAGACTCTAACTCCTTTGGTAATGAGGTGTTCAGCGTGACGTTTCAGAAGAAGGGAGACTACCCTCTGTTCGGTTGTCAGTATGACTTTAATCTGGAGGGGGTGGTCAATGTCCCAGAGTTCCTGGTTTACTTCCCTCTGTTTGAAGAGTAAGTGTTGTGACATTTTGGTCAAGTGAATCCACCTGCTTGTGAAAATTGAAGTAGATGTCTTTACCAGGAGTTGGCACTGAAATTCATTTCCAATCGTTTCATTCTGAACAGAACCACCATTTGGTTTGGCCATTACACTGTTCCGACCAGCAAAATAAAGTTCTGGACCGGTTTGAACCCCCCAAAAAAGTACTGGTGTATATTAACCTGTGAAATTAGGTTTTTACATTTACCTTGTTAAATGACTTCACCAATCAGTGCGGATAGAGAAGGCAAGCTAGTTGTTTACATGTGTGTTGAACAGAAGTGTAGCCTATGGCGCAAGATGCGACTGAAACTTTGCGGATGGGAAGAGAGTGAGAGCGTGTTGAGGAGGAGGCTTGAAGCGCTGGGCATGTTATGACATGCATTATCTGAATTAGGACCTACAGAGGAGCAGCTTCTTTGGAGGAACTTTGAATGTCCTTTGAGCTAGCTATCTAACAAGCTACAGCTATCTAACAATTTTGTGTATGTAGAGCGGCACCAGAATTAAAAACACGTCTTTTTGTAGTTAATAATCCAACATAAAATGTGAACTAGGCCTATAGTATCTTTAACTAACATTGAAAAAGTGAATCCATTCTACTCTAGCTAATAATGAAGCTTGTAACGTCAGTACAGTAGCCTGGGCTTCAGGGGGGGGAGGAGCTACAGTAGCCTGGGCTTCAGGGGGGGGAGGGTCTACGGTAGCCTGGGCTTCAGAGGGGGGGGGGGGCTACAGTAGCCTGGGTTTCAGAGGGGGGGGGGGGCTACAGTAGCCTGTGCTTCAGAGGGGGGGAGGGGGCTACAGTAGCCTGTGCTTCAGGGGGGGGGGGGGCTACGGTAGCCTGGGCCTCAGAGGGGGGAGGGGCTACAGTAGCCTTAACACCACACATACTAGAGCAGATGTTCAGACTGCGGACACTAGAATATGTTTCTCAGTGAGACGGCGAGGGCTTTGCATAGGCACTTTGTTGCGTTTTTGTTTTGGGGGGGGGGGGGGGGGACTAGAAAAACATTTATGGAATGTAAAATATTGTAATTAACAGGTTCCCATGCTTTTAAAATATCAGAATTAACAGGTTCCCATGCTTTTAAAATATTGGAATTAACAGGTTCCCATGCTTTTAAAATATTGGTCTTAACAGGTTCCCATGCTTTTAAAATATTGGTATTAACAGGTTCCCATGCTTTTAAAATATTGGTATTAACAGGTTCCCATGCTTTTAAAATCACGGTATGGATGACTTTCATTCCAAGTTCTGTTTCACTACCTTAAACATTTTATTTTCCGGTTTTCTGTTCTGTTCCCTGAACTGGTAACCGGTTCCAACCCCTGGGCATAACATTTGTTTTTAACATTTTGTAGGAAGGCAGGGAACTGTCTTCACTTGGTATTTTAGTCATATTGTAATATTAGAAGATACCAGAAGATGGTGGACAAAGAATGACATGGAATCAGTCATGCACCTGGCAAAACTTGACCTCACAAACAGAATGCTTTCTTTGATAACGTCTTTGTATTCATTGGTAAATACATTTTGTAGTTGTTCTGTGTTATGATCCAAAATGTCACAATGTCTGAGATTCTTGTAAATATACTTTGTTATATCACCAGAGAGCTAAACTAGTGTGTTCTATTGACAGGATGGCCAAGAAGTACAACATGCGTCTGGTGTTTAAGAAAACGTTCTCCCAGTTCTTTGAGGAGCACATAAAGAACGACCAGCACAAGATGTTGATGCAGAGGATGCAAGGGCTGGAGGTAGGGATCAATATACACTACCAGTCTAAAGTTTGGACACCTAGTCATTCAAGGGTTTTTCTTTACTTTTTCTTTACGTTTTCTTTACTATTTTCTTCATTGTAAAATTAATAGTGAAGACATCAAAACTATGAAATAGCACTCATGGAATCATGTAGTAACCAAAAAACTGTTAAACAAATGGAAAATATATTTGAGATTCTTCAAAGTAGCCACCTTTTGCCTTGACAGCTTTGCACACTCTTGGCATTCTCTCTACCAGCTTCACCTGGAATTATTTTCTACTAGTCTTGAAGGAGTTCCCACATATGCTGGGCACTTGTTGGCTGCTTTTCCTTCACTCTGCGGTCCAACTCACCCCAAACCATCTCAATTGGGTTGTAGGGTGCCTGTGGAGGCCAGGTCATCTGATGCAGCACTCCATCACTCTCCTTCTTGGTAAAATCTTGGTAAAATAGCCTGTAGGTGTGTTGGGTCATTGTCCTGTTGAGAAACTGTTGAAAAACAAATGATAGTCCCCCTAATCGCAAACCAGATGGGATGGCGTATCGCTGCAGAATGATGTGGTAAGTGTGCCATGAATTCTAAATTAATGACTGACAGTGTCACCAGCAAAGCACCATCACACCTCCTCCTCCTCCTCCGTGCTTCACGGTGGGAACCACACATGTGGAGATAATAATTTCAACTTCTCTGCTTCTCACATAGACACGGCTGTTGGAATCAAATCCAAATTTGGACTCATCAGACCAAAGGACAGATTTCCACCGGTCTAATGTCCATTGCTTGTGTTTCTTGGCCAAAGCAAGTCTCTTCTTCTTATTGGTGTCCTTTAGTAGTGGTTTCTTTGCAGCAATTTGACCATGAAGGCCTGATTCACGCGGTCTCTTCTGAACAGTTGATGTGTCTCTTACTTGAACTCTGTGAATCATTTATTTGGGATGCAATCTGATGTGCAGTTAACTATCTTCTGTATACCACCCCTACCTTGTCACAACGCAACTGATTGGCTTAAACGCATTAAGAAGGAAAGAAATTCCACAAATGAACTTTTACCAAGGCAGACCTGTTAATTGAAATGCATTCCAGGTGACTACCTCATGAAGCTGGTTGAGAGAATGCCAAGAGTGTGCAAAGTTATCAAGACAAAGGGTGGCTACTTGAAGAATCTCAAATATAAAATGTATGATGACTCTCAGGTACAGACACACCAGTACCTCTGTTAATGATATGACTCTCTCTGGTACAGACACACCAGTACCTCTGTTAATGATATGACTCTCTGGTACAGACACACCAGTACCTCTGTTAATGATATGACTCTCAGGTACAGACACACCAGTACCTCTGTTAATGATATGACTCTCTGGTACAGACACACCAGTACCTCTGTTAATGATATGACTCTCTGGTACAGACACACCAGTACCTCTGTTAATGATATGACTCTCTGGTACAGACACACCAGTACCTCTGTTAATGATATGACTCTCTGGTACAGACACACCAGTACCTCTGTTAATGATATGACTCTCTGGTACAGACACACCAGTACCTCTGTTAATGATATGACGTGAAGGTAACACAGTTCCAATCTGGACAGAAAAGCTGTACTTTAGGTGAATGCAATACAAAGGTCACACTAATTTATTAAAGCAAACTTTTTATGATTTGATGAACCAGGAATTGTTTCAATGATGTCCCATAGCTTTTGACATGAGGATTAGTCCGTTCTTCAGATAGCATGTGTCTGTGTAGCATCTGGAAACAAGATCAAGTCTTCACTAGCCCGGAGCGACAGCCTTCAAATTGATCATGTCTCTGTTTAGGACCTCCGCAGAGAAAGAGGTGTTCTTAACATCAGTAACCAAGGACAAGTCTCTTTATGTATCCGGAGTGTATTATAGACCCGCTGAGTCTACGGCCACACGTTGTGACTCAACCTGGCTCAATAGAACTTGGAAGTTGCTGTAATTGTGTTGTTGTGTCAGTCTTTCCCGACAGACAACAAGAACAAGTCATCCTCAGACAACCTTGATGATTATGATCACGCCAAGGAGAAGGCTGACAGCCCTAATGTCAGGCTGCCGTTGGTAAGAGAATGAATGTCTGGGGACCTGTTTTCATATTGCCAAGCACAACTCCATGACTACAATAGATATTTAGATGCAGTGTTTTCAGTGTAAACTTAAACCACCAAAGTATGTAGAAAAGATAACGGAACAATATATTTTTCAATACGATCATCTTCAAGAACTGACAATCACCAAAATAGAAAAGACAGTCAGGGAGAGTCTATAAAACACATTTCATGGCATCCATTGATTTATTGATAATTTGAGTCACTCAGACAGCATAAGAACACTGCAAAATGTGTACAATTGCAGTAAATTTGTTTTAAAACATTACAATTTCATCTCCGCAGCCAAGAGGGTCTCTAAAACCATTCCATTGCCCCCCCCCCATGCCAACTATGTCACTGCTGCTAAAAGAAATCTTAGGGGAAGCTAAGATTACAATGAGATATCACTTTGAACCTTTTAGCTTTTGTGAAACTACTTTATTTAAAGGGGCAATCTGCTATTTAAATACATATTTGGACTGTTAAATTAATTATATAACCATTTGATTCTTGAAGAATATAACATATACATGCCTCATGAGATTAGTTCAACTGTCCTACCCCATCAGAACCCAAAATACTGCCTTGTTTTCTCTAAGGTAAATAATGAAATTGTCAACAAACACTCTATAGCCCCCAAACCTGGTTAAAACTATACTTTTGATCTCATGGATGATCAGCCCTTGGATCCATAGATCTGTCTCTTTTTGTGGTTACTTTTCTCCAGCCCCATCCCTCATCTTTTTACCAAAACAAGTGGAGGGATGGGCTTTGTTGTTGTTGGAAGTGCAGATTGCCCCTTAAAGAAATGTTAATGATGCAGTCAGTGAAAGAGTTTACACACATTTAATAGATGCATTTCTAATCAAGAGTCTTTCATGGTACCTAAGTGACAGTGTTTTAAAGGACAGTGTTTTAAAATGAACATTATACTATCTAATACTTGACCATGTTCAGAAACATTTGAATATTCAATACTTGATCATGTTCAGAAACAGCCGTGTGACCATTCTGTATTGCCTCTTGTCTGTTCTGTACAGGGAACATTGAGCAAGTCTGAGTGGGAGGCAACAAGTATGTACCATGGGTTTGGTTTCTAACCTGTCATGTTAACTGCTTCTACTAACAGTATTAGTCATTAGTTCAGAATATAATTCTAAGTATTAATCTACTGTTTCTAATCTAATTTTACAGTGTAATAAATGTCAGTAAAGGCTGAAATGTATTGTTTCACAGCTAGAGATGTAAAGATGAATGTATATTACATAATGTTTACTTCAATAGTCTTTCTGGTTTAGAGACTCAACGCTGTGGTGTTATTAATTGTTAGCTTGGTCGTGGATATTAGGCATAGTACCGTCATAATGATTTCTCTACAGAATCTCGTATAGGACAATATAAAACTTTAAAGGCCCAGTGCACTCAAAAATGTCACTTTCATATATATGTCCACACTGAGGTTGGAGTAATACTGTGACATTGTGAAAAGTATATGGTATAAGACCTGTTTGAAAAGACTGCTTGAAATTTCAGCCTGTTTTGGCAGGGTAGCATTTTGGCCTGGTGATGTAGTGGGGTCATCTTTGATATGTGTATATTATATAACTCACATATGACCCATGAATCGACTATCCAATTAATATAATTAAAGTCTAATATCTGATTCCATTTAACATTATAGTAAAACCATGTGCATTCAAGTATTATGCTTTTGCCGACAAAGATCAAGAAATGGTCATGAGAAGCAAATGTCAAAGCTTTGTATTATTTAATAACTTAATGAATGGATACACATACTGAGTCACATGAATGGATACACATACTGAGTCACATGAATGGATACACATACTGAGTCACATGAATGGATACACATACTGAGTCAAATGAATGGATACACATACTGAGTCAAATGAATGGATACACATACTGAGTCAAATGAATGGATACACATACTGAGTCAAATGAATGGATACACATACTGAGTCACATGAATGGATACACATACTGAGTCACATGAATGGATACACATACTGAGTAAAATGAATGGATACACATACTTAGTCAAATGAATGGATACACATACTTAGTCAAATGAATGGATACACATACTGAGTCAAATGAATGGATACACATACTGAGTCAAATGAATGGATACACATACTGAGTCACATGAATGGATACACATACTGAGTCAAATGAATGGATACACATACTGAGTCACATGAATGGATACACATACTGAGTCAAATGAATGGATACACATACTGAGTCAAATGAATGGATACACATACTGAGTCAAATGAATGGATACACATACTTAGTCAAATGAATGGATACACATACTGAGTCACATGAATGGATACACATACTGAGTCACATGAATGGATACACATACTGAGTCAAATGAATGGATACACATACTGAGTCAAATGAATGGATACACATACTGAGTCACATGAATGGATACACATACTTAGTCAAATGAATGGATACACATACTGAGTCACATGAATGGATACACATACTGAGTCAAATGAATGGATACACATACTGAGTCACATGAATGGATACACATACTGAGTCAAATGAATGGATACACATACTGAGTCAAATGAATGGATACACATACTGAGTCACATGAATGGATTAACACATACTGAGTCACATGAATGGATTAACACATACTGAGTCACATGAATGGATACACATACTGAGTCACATGAATGGATACACATACTGAGTCACATGAATGGATACACATACTGAGTCACATGAATGGATACACATACTGAGTCACATGAATGGATACACATACTGAGTCACATGAATGGATACACATACTGAGTCACATGAATGGATACACATACTGAGTCACATGAATGGATACACATACTGAGTCACATGAATGGATACACATACTGAGTCACATGAATGGATACACATACTGAGTCAAATGAATGGATACACATACTTAGTCAAATGAATGGATACACATACTTAGTCAAATGAATGGATACACATACTGAGTCACATGAATGGATACACATACTTAGTCAAATGAATGGATACACATACTGAGTCACATGAATGGATACACATACTGAGTCAAATGAATGGATACACATACTGAGTCACATGAATGGATACACATACTTAGTCACATGAATGGATACACATACTGAGTCAAATGAATGGATACACATACTGAGTCAAATGAATGGATACACATACTGAGTCACATGAATGGATACACATACTGAGTCACATGAATGGATACACATACTGAGTCACATGAATGGATACACATACTGAGTCACATGAATGGATACACATACTGAGTCACATGAATGGATACACATACTGAGTCACATGAATGGATACACATACTGAGTCAAATGAATGGATACACATACTGAGTCAAATGAATGGATACACATACTGAGTCACATGAATGGATACACATACTTAGTCAAATGAATGGATACACATACTGAGTCAAATGAATGGATACACATACTGAGTCAAATGAATGGATACACATACTGAGTCAAATGAATGGATACACATACTGAGTCAAATGAATGGATACACATACTGAGTCAAATGAATGGATACACATACTGAGTCAAATGAATGGATACACATACTGAGTCAAATGAATGGATACACATACTGAGTCAAATGAATGGATACACATACTGAGTCAAATGAATGGATACACATACTGAGTCAAATGAATGGATACACATACTTGGTCAAATGAATGGATACACATACTGAGTCAAATGAATGGATACACATACTGAGTCAAATGAATGGATACACATACTTAGTCAAATGAATGGATACACATACTGAGTCAAATGAATGGATACACATACTGAGTCAAATGAATGGATACACATACTGAGTCAAATGAATGGATACACATACTGAGTCAAATGAATGGATACACATACTGAGTCAAATGAATGGATACACATACTTAGTCAAATGAATGGATACACATACTTAGTCAAATGAATGGATACACATACTTAGTCAAATGAATGGATACACATACTGAGTCAAATGAATGGATACACATACTTAGTCAAATGAATGGATACACATACTGAGTCAAATGAATGGATACACATACTTAGTCAAATGAATGGATACACATACTTAGTCAAATGAATGGATACACATACTTAGTCAAATGAATGGATACACATACTTAGTCAAATGAATGGATACACATACTTAGTCAAATGAATGGATACACATACTTAGTCAAATGAATGGATACACATACTTAGTCAAATGAATGGATACACATACTTAGTCAAATGAATGGATACACATACTTAGTCAAATGAATGGATACACATACTTAGTCAAATGAATGGATACACATACTTAGTCAAATGAATGGATACACATACAAAGCATATTTATAGACATTGAACACTGAATAAAAATATGAACGCAACATGTAAAGTGTTGGTCCCATGTTCCATGAGCTGAAATAAAAGATCCCAGAAATGTTCCATATCCACAAAAAGCTGATTTCACTCAAATTTTGTGCACAAATTCATTTACATCCCTGTTAGTGAGAATTTCTCCTTTGCCAAGATATGACACACCTGTTTCTTGATAATCCATCCACCTAATTAAACAGAATGATTATTATACAAGTGCACCTTGCTGGGGACAAAATGCCACTAAAATATACAACACAATGCCACAGATGTCTCAAGTTTGAGGGAGCGTGCAATTGGCATGCTGACTGCAGGACTGTCTACCAGAGCTGTTGCCAGAGAATGAAAGGTTAATTTCTCTTCCATAAACTGCCTCCAATGTCTTTTTAGAGAATTTGGCAGTACGTTCAACCGGCCTCACAACCGCAGACAGTGTGATTGCCGTTGTGTGGACGAGCGGTTTGCTGATGTCAACGTTGTGAATAGAGTGTCCCATGGTGGGGTTGTGTTATGGGCAGGCATAAGCTACGGACAACAAACACCTTTGCATTTTATCATTGGAAAAGTGAATGCTCAGAAACACCGTGACGAGATCTGGCCATTCATCCGCCGCCATC
This sequence comes from Oncorhynchus kisutch, assembly GCF_002021735.2. NCBI lineage: Eukaryota > Metazoa > Chordata > Actinopteri > Salmoniformes > Salmonidae > Oncorhynchus > Oncorhynchus kisutch. The sequence continues at coordinate 89,968,959 of NC_034187.2, forward strand.
ACCTCATGTTTCAGCATAATGCATAGTCCCATGTTGCAAGGATCTGTACACAATTCCTGGAAGCTGAAAATGTCCCAGTTCTTCCATGGCCTGCATTCTCACCAGACATCTCACCCATGTTTGGGATGCTCTGGATTGACGTGTAAAACAGCTTGTTCCAGTTCCTTTCGCACATTAAAGAGGAGGGGGACAAGAGGCCACAATCAACAGCCTGATCAACTCGCTATGTGGAGATGTCACGCTGCATGAGGCAAATGGAGGTCACACCAGATACTGTCTGGTTTTCTGATCCACGCCCCTACTTTTTTTTAAGGTGTCTGTGACCAACAGATTCATATCTGTTTTCCCAGTCATGTGAAATCTATAGGTTAGGGCCTAATGAATTTATTTCAATTGACTGTTTTTTTGCTTATGAAGTGTAACTCAGTAACATTTTTTTAATTGTTGCGTGTTGTACTTATATGTTCAGTATAGGTCCTAGGTTAACTTACAAGACCAAGCATGAAAAAAGAGATGCCTAATAGGCCAAAAGACCTAGGAAATGAGAATTCCCGGATGGATACGATAAGAGACAGAACACTGGGGTTTCATTCCATTTAGAACATTTGAAGGTGTAACTTTTCAACCCAAATAGAAGTGTATGAAACAAACCTAGGCTACTGTATATAAATAGCTATATGGTGGTAGTCAAGCCGAGGTTAATCAATTAACATTTTTGATTAGCTAGGTTGGCTAACGTCAGAGGGTGGGATGGCTGACTGGTCCTTGGCCATGCGGCCAGAGGTGACCGATAGCACTTAAATTAGGGCCGAGCCAAGAGTAACATCACCAGCCGGTAAATTAATTTATAGACCAATAAGAGTTCCAAACCTCTCTGCCAATAACAGCTAGTTTTTGGTTTTCCCCTCTCCACTCAGATCACTAACAGACAGTCATAGCAAAATTCTTGCTTGAGAAATTGTTCTAGCTAAGAAGCTATTTTTGTTTCTTTGTTTTCAATTAAATTGGTCAAAATCACAGTAAGGTACACTATATATACAAGTATGTGGACACCCCTTCACATTAGTGGTTTCTGCTATTTCAGCCACACCAGTTACTAACAGGTATATAAAATCGAGCTCACAGCCATGCAATCTCCATAGACAAACATTGCCAGTAGAATAGTCATCTGTAAGTGCTGTTATTGTGAAGTTGAAGTGTAAAAATGGTCTGTCCTCGGTTGCGACACTCTCTACCGAGTTCCAAACTACCTCTGGACGCAACGTTAGCACAAGAACTGACATCGCCGCCATTGCACTCTGGACCAGTGGAAGCGCGTTCTCTGGAGTGAAGAATCACGCTTCACCATCTGGCAGTCCAATGGATGAAGCTTGGTTTGGCAGATGCCAGGAAAATGCTTCCTGACCCAATGCATAGTGCCAACTGTAAAGTTTGGTGGAGGAGGAATAATTGTTTGGGGCTGTTTTTCATGGTTTGGGCTTGGCCACTTAGTTCCAGTGAAGGGAAATCTCAACGCTACAGCATACAATGACATAGACGATTCTGTGCTACCAGCTTTGTGGCAACAGTTTGGGGAAGGCCCTTTTCTGTTTCAGCATGACAATACCCCCATGCACAAAGCGAGGTCCATACAGAAATGGTTTGTCGAGATTGGTGTGGAAGAACTTGACTGGCCTGCACAGAGCCCTGACCTCAACTCCATCGAACACCTTTGGGTTGAATTGGAAGGCTGACTGCGAGTCAGGCCTAATTGCCCAACATCAGTGCCAGACCTCACTAATGCTTTTGTGGCTGAATGGAAGCAAGTCCTTGCAGCAACGTTCCAACATCTAGTGGAAAGCCTTCCCAGAAGAGTGGAGGCTGTTATAGCAGCAAAGGGGGGACCAACTCCATATTAATGCCCATGATCTTGGAATGAGAGGTTCGATGTGCAGATGTCCAGATACTTTTGATCATGTAGTGTACTTAATCGTTACCTAGAAATGATTTGCTATTGAGATTAAAGCGGCTGCAATGAACCTTTTTAATATTGTTGCTTTTTAAAAATTCTACGATGTAGGACAGAGTAAAAACAAAAACCCTTGATTGAGGTTATTGTCCAAACTTTTGACTGGTACTGTATATCTACAGAAATAGGACCCAACCTGCTTCTGTTTGAGTGTTTTAATAGCCTACTGATTCTGTGAGCATCAAGCCTCAAGCAACCACATGTCAGATGAACAATTTCACAAATTGGTCTGTTTTTTTAAATATCTTCTGTAGTAAAGGCTTCACATGTTTTGTTTCTGCTACTCTGTTTACAGTTTGACAATACATGTATGTGGTAGCTAACTGGCTTGTTAATTGGATCATCTTTGAGGCTTTGAGTGTTCTTCCACTATGATCTCAAAGAAAGAAAGTTGATATGAAAACCAATAGAACAGGAGATAAATGCTGGGATTGTCTTTATAAATGAATCGCTTGAATTATGTTGAGTTGAGCTTGAGAAATAAAAAGAGTACCTCAAATCGTGACCATCAGAACAGTTAACATACATTTAGAATTATTTGTTGTGCATTGACTGTGCTTAAAAGCACATGTTTAACACCAGTACCAGCATTTTGAGGAGTTGCTCTCACGCTGTTTGACAGGTGCTCCTCAAACTAGGCTGTGTATGCTGTGTGATAAACAAGAATCATGAAGACTAATGAAAATGCACGCGCAGCAATTTAATTCCACTAAATTATGCAAATTAACACTAGACTGACCGGTGTAATGTATTTTCAGCAGCTAACCAATTAACGGTTAAACGTTAACATCCCATAACCTTACTGTGATTGTTTCTTTATGACCATTTGAATAAAAACAAAAAATAGTTTCTTAGCAAAGAGCAATTTCTCAAGCAAGAATTTAGCTAGGATTGTTTGGGAGTGGTCTGACTGGGGAGGAGAACTGAAAACTAGCTGTTATTGGCAGAGGGGTTTGGAACGCACTTATTGGTCTATTAACTAATTTACCGCCAGGTGATGGCACCAGGCAGGTCAAAACTCCATCCCACCTAAACAGGCTGAAATTATAGGCAGTCTTTTCAAACAGCTCCTAAACTAAAAGGGCCTTTATCATTTTCACAGTATTATTCCATCCTCAGTGTGGACATACAGTGCAATCGGAAAGTATTCAGACACCTTCACTTTTTTTTCTCACTTTTTCTTACATTGCAGCCTTATTTTAAAGTGTATTAAATTCATGGTTTTCCTTCATCAATCTACACACAATACCCCAAAATTACAAAATCGAGAACAGATTTTGGGACATTTTTGCAAATGTATTACAAATAAAAAAACAGACCTTATTTACGTATTCAGACCCGTTGCTATGAGACTCCAAATTGAGCTCAGGTGCATCCTGTTTCTATTGATCATTCATGAGATGTTTCTACAACCTGATTGGAGTCCACCTTTGGTAAATTCAATTGATTGGACATGATTTGGGACACCTGTCTGAGTTTCCACAGTTGACAGTATATGTCAGAGCAAAAACCAAGCCATGAGATTGAAGGAATTGTCCGTAGAGCTCCGAGACATGATTGTGTCGAGGCACAGATCTGGGGAAGGGTACAAAAAATGTCTGCAGCATTGGCCAAGGATGTGTCTTGGAACCCGATCATGACAGAGGTCCTCTGTGGAGATGCGAGAACCTTCCAGAAGGACAATTTCTGCAGCACTCCATCAATCAGGCCTTCATGGTTGAGTGGCTAGACTGAAGCCACGCCTCAGTAAAACGACCGCACGCTTGGAGTTTGCCAAATGGCACATAAAGGACTCTGACCATGAGAGACAAGATTCTCTGGTCTGATGAAACCAAGTTTTAACTCTTTGGCCTGAATGCAAAGAGTCACGTCTGTAGGAAACCAGGCACCGCTCATCACCTGGCCAATACCATCCCTACAGTGACTCATGATGGTTGCGGCATTATGCAGTGGGGATGTTTTTCAGTGGCACGGACTGGGAGACTAGTCAGGATGGGGGGAAAGATGAATGGAGCAAAGTACAGAGGTCCTTGATGAAACCTGCTCCAGAGTGCTCAGGACCTCAGACTGTGGTGAAGGTTCACTTTCCAACAGGACAATGACACTAAGCACACAACCAAGAGAATGCAGGGGTGGCTTCGGGACAAGACTCTGAATGTCCTTGAGTGGCCCAGCCAGAGCCCGGACTTGAACCCGATCGAACATCTCTGGAGAGACCTGTAAAAAGCTGTGTCCAACCCTACAGAACTTGAGGATCTTCAGAGAAGAATAGGATAAACTCCCCAAATACAGGTGTCCCAAGCTTGTAGTGTCATACCCAAGAAGACTTCAAAGTACTGAATACTTATGTAAATATAATACTTACGTTTAAAAACAAATAAAAAAATAATCAATTTACAAACATTTCTACAAACCTGTTTTTGCTTTGTCGTGATGGGGTATTGTGTGTAGATTGATGAGGGGGAAAAACAATGTAATCCATTTTAGAATAAAGCTGTAACGTAAAAATGTAGAAAAAGTGAAGCAGTCTGAATACTTTCTGAATGCACTGTATAAATAAAACACAGATAAATCACGTTTTTGACTGCACTAGGCCTTTAATCAAGAACATGTAAGGCAATATTTTTGGTTGGACCAAATTCTTCTGCTCTGAGTTGAGGTTGTGACACTGCAGTGGCCTGTCTGCAAATGAGTTGTTTTAATTATGTTTGATTAATATCTCTCTTTAATAATCTTCCTGCACTAGCTAATGAGGACCCTGTTAAATTTAACTCTTTCTTCCATCTCTTTCTCTCTCCATCTCTCTCTCTAAGGCATCTACCTGGTGTTTGCATTTGAGAAAATGTCCTGAATGCCAGAGAAGAGAACTCCAGTTTGACAGGTCGACTCGTCAATATTACACTGTCTTTTTGTTTGGTATGTTTGGGGGGGATTTTTTTTTTAAAGAACTGACTTGCTGCCCACTGCAGAGCATGGTAAAAAAAAAAGTAGTTTTAATGTTTTCCTGTTGTGAAATATTATTGGTTTGAGTAAGCTTGTCTTGCCTATCCATCCATCCATCCATCTATCAATCTATCCTCTGGTTCTTATTATATCAGCTACAGCCAGACTGTTGTCATCATCTGTAGCTCATATCTGTCCAGTGTTTACTTCACCTTTATCCTGGTCATTTAACCTAGTGATGTCTTTTAACTGGAGTGATGTGTATTATACAACGGGTGGGTCTAATCCTGAATGCTGATTGGTTAAAAGCGCATTCCAGCCCGGTGTCTATTCCACGAGTTACCACTGGCTAAATCTATGACGTTAAAATGCCTATTTACTCCGTTCCATCTGACTGCACAATCCTATCTCATCAGCCCAGCCAGGCCATTTATAACCTTGATCTCCACTATAAAAAGCATCTTGACATTATGTCACTTTTTTTTTTGACTAACTTTTAGTTTTCAACAGTCCTTTAAGAGTTCCAACAACAACATCCTATTTATTATTTATGTGATAATGCCCTTAAAGCTGGTGTTTTGAAGGTATATTGGCACGGTTTGCTGGCCTGAGACAACACACCCATGCCAATATATCCTCCAAACACCGCCTTTGAGGGCATTATCACTTAAATAATAAATAGGGTGTTACTTACTCTTAAATGACATTTAAGGATGCATAGCACAGGCATCAAAGTAGTCATACATTTTCACATTTCAGAATTGCAAATGATGGGCAGCTTTGGGTACTGTCTCCAACACACATTTCTACCAGATTTGGACTATTTCCAGATAGAAGCCTGTTTCTCTGCAGTCCAGTCTCACTGCTGAATTGATTCTTCAAGAGGATTAGATCAGTGGATCAATGCTAGTTTGAAGTAAGATGACCTTGTAGAGGTATTTTAAGGCTCAACTATGATTCAGGTAATCACCCTGATCAACACATCAAACCTTTATGTAACCCTATGTTGATTACCTGGTGTATGTGTTCCTTCTGTCTATTCTCTATCTTGTGCACTACTATTGACCAGGGCCCATTGCCCCCCCCCCCAAGGAATTTACCTAAAATGAGTTGAATTGAGGAAACCTGTTCCAAAGTATTCCCACAAATAAAATAACATGTGATTGTCTCTCAATGTAATCAAGGTATGAAATAATTGTCATGTTCAATTACAATGTATTTTTGGGCCCGCGGCTAAATCTAGTTGTCTACCCCTGATGATGCAGTATATTACGACATTGAAATTGTGAAAGGAGTTCGCTATTCATGTTATCATATTAATTTAGCGGTCAATATTTGACCAAAGCACTGGTTCCAGTCCAAGTACCTATGCGATTTAGCAAACCCCAGGCATTTGTTGGATGACATGAAAATAGAGCCCTTTGGCCACACACACTAGTGGCGGGTTTGTCGTCAAAATGAGAATGCATGAGCAGAAAATAATCCCATACCTATTGGAAAATATGGTGGGGTGGATCTTTGATTTTAAGGGGATATTTTGCTTCTGCTGGTCCTGGGGCCCTTTTTAAGATCAACTACATGAACTTTACCCAGTACAAGGACATTTTAGCCAAAAAACCTGGTTGCCTCTGTCAGGAGGCTGAAACTTGGCCTCAAGAGGATCTTCCAGCAAGACAAAAACCTCAAGCTCACAAAATACACAAAGAAATTGTTTATTGGCCACAAAATCAACAGCAATGGACAACTTCGTCTCCAGACTTGAACCCCATTGAAAACCTGTGGTTTGATTTGAAGGGGGCAGTCCATAAGTACTGACGAAGGACATCAAGGACCTGGAAGGAGTCTGTAAGGAGGAATGGCCTCAGATCCCTCCCAATGTGTTCTCCAACATAAAACATTTTAGAAAAAGGCTCAGGGCCGTTATCCTCCCAAGGCGAGGTATTGAAAACGGGTGTTTCCTTGAATGCTCTTCATGCATCCATGAACCAACCATGAAAGCCCTCTGTAATAGTCACTGCATTCCTCATCTACTTCAAACATAGACATAAACATTTACAGTGCATTCGGAAAGTATTCAGACCCCTTGACTTTTTCCACATTTTGTTTCATTACAGCCTTATTCTAAAATGGATTAATAAAAAGATGTTCCTCAATCTACACACATTTCCTCATAATGACAAACTGAAAACAGGTTTTTTGAAATTTTAAAATAAAAACAAGTTTTCAGACATTGCTATGAGACTCTAAAATTCAATCAATCAAATGTATTTATACAGCCCTTCTTTACATCAGGTGATTTATCAAAGTGCTGTACAGAAACCCAGCCTAAACCCCAAACAGCAAGCAATGCAGATGTAGAAGCAAGGTGGCTAGGAAAAACAACCTAGAAAGGCAGGAACACAGGAAGAAATGTAGAGAAGAACCAGGCTATGTGGGGTAGCCAGTCCTCTTCTGGCTGTGCCGGTTAGAGATTATAAGAGTACCTCGCCATTTAAGGCCAGATTGTTCTGGACTCAATAAAACTATTTTTTTTCAACCACTCCACAAATTTCTTTTTAAGAAACTATAGTTTTGCCAAGTCAGATGTGGCATCCACAAATTAGATGTCCTAAGTCAATTTTCCAACAATTGTTTACAGACAGATTATTTCACTTATAATTCACTGTATCACAATTCCAGTGGGTCAGATGTTTACATACCCTAAATTAACTGTGCCTTTAAACAGCTTGGAAAATTCCAGAAACGGATGGCTTTAGAAGCTTCTGATAGGCTGATTGACAAAATTTGAGTCAATTCTAGGTGTACCTGTGGATGTATTTCAAGGCCTACCTTCAAACTCAGTGCCTCTTTGCTTGACATCATGGGAAAATCAAAAGAAATCAGTCAAGACCTCAGAAAAAATATTGTAGACCTCCACAAGTCTGGTTCATCATTGGGAGCAATTTCCAAACACCTGAAGGTACCACGTTCGTCTGAACAACCAATAGTACACAAGTATAAACACCATAGGACTATGCAGCCGTCATACCACTCAGGAAGGAGACGTGTTCTGTCTCCTAGAGATGAACGTACTTTGGTGCGAAAAGTGCAAATCAATCCCAGAACAAGAGCGAAGGACCTTGTGAAGATGCTGGAGGAAACGGGTACAAAGTATCTATATCCACAGTAAAAACGAGTCCTATATCGACATAACCTGAAAGGCCGCTCAGCAATGAAGAAGCCACTGCTCCAAATCCGCCATAAAAAAGCCAACTGCACATGGGGACAAAGATCGTACTTTTTGGAGAAATGTCCTCTGGTCTGATGAAACAAAAATAGAACTGTTTGGCCATAATGACCATTTGTTATGTTTGGAGGATAAAGGGGGAGGCCAAATGGACAATGACCCCAAGCATACTTCCAAAGTTGTGGCAAAATGGCTTAAGGACAACAAAGTCATGGTATTGGAGTGGCCATCACAAAGCCCTGTCCTCAATCCTATAGAAAATTTGTGAGCAGAACTGAAAAAGTGTGTGCGAGCAAGGAGGCCTACAAACCTGACTCATGTATACACCAGCTCTGTCAGGGGGAATGGGCCAAAATTGACCCAACCTATTGTGGGAAGCTTGTGGAAGGCTACCCAAAACGTTTGACCCAAGTCAAACCATTTTAAAGGCAATGCTACCAAATACTAATTGATTGTATGTAAACTTCTGACCCACTGGGAATGTGATTAAATAAATAAAAGCTGAAATAAATCATTTTCACATTCTTAAAATAAAGTGGTGATCCTAACATACCTAAGACTGGGAATTTTTTACAAGGATTAAATGTCAGGAATTGTGAAAAACTTCAACTGTATATATATATATATATACACAGTACCAGTCAAAAGTTTACACACACCTACTTATTCAAAGTGTTTTCTTTATTTTGACATATGGAATCATGTAGTAACCCAAAAAGTGTTTAACAAAAAAATTATATTTGAGATTCTTCAAAGTAGCCACCCTTTGCCTTGATGATAGCTTTGCACTCTCTTGGCATTCTCTCAACCAGCTTCATGAGGTTGCCACCTTGAATGCTTTTCTGACAGTCTTGAAGGAGTTCCCAAATATGCTGAGCACTTGTTGGCTGCTTTTCCTTCAGTCTGCGGTCCAACTCATCCCAGACCATCTCAATTGGGTTGTAGGGTGATTGTGGAGGCCAGGTCATCTGATGCAGCACTCCATCACTCTCCTTCTTGGTAAAATAGCCCTTACACAGCTTGAGGTGTGTTGGATCATTGTTCTGCTGAAAAACAAATGATAGTCCCACTAAGCACAAACCAGATGGGATGGCGTATTGCTGCAGAATACTGTGGTAAGTGTGCCTTGAATTCTGAATAAATCACTGCCAGGGTCACCAGCAAAGCACCATCACACCACATCCGCCATACTTCAGAGTTGGAACCACACATCTGGAGATCATCCATTCACCTACGCTGCGTCTCACAAGGACACAGTGGTTGGAACCAAAATACAGATTTCCACCAGACTAATGTCCATTGCTTGTGTTTCTTGGCCCAAGCAAGTCTCTTCTTATTATTGGTGTCCTTTAGTAGTGGTTTCTTTGCAGAAATTTGACCTTGAATTGGAAGTCTAGAGCTCTATCAGAGTGACCATTGGGTTCTAATTGGACATGATTTGGAAAGGCACACATCTGTCTATATAAGATCCCACATTTGACAGTGCATGTCAGAGCAAAAACCAAGCCATGAGATCGAAGGAAGTCTGTCGAGCTCCAAATCATGTCCAATCAATTGAATTTACCCCAGGTGGACTCCAATGAAGTTGTAGAAACATCAAGGGTGATCGATGGAAACAGGATACACCTGAGCACGATTTCAAGTCTGAATACTAAGTTTATTTATTTTTCATTATTATTTTTAAACATTTGCAAAAATGTCTACAAACCTGTTTTCGCTTTGTCGTTATGGGGTATTGTGTGTAGATTGATGAGGAATAGGGGCGGCAGGGTAGCTGTTCCGAGGCAGTCATTGAAAATAAGAATTTGTTCTTAACTGACTTGCCTAGTTAAATAAAGGTAAAATAAAAAATTGTTTTTATTTAATCCATTTTAGAATAAAGCTGTAACGTAAAAATTAAAAAAATTAAGTAAAGGGGTCTGAAATACTTTCCGAATGCACTGTATATAGGTTGATACACGTGTATTCACCCAGGACATGAGACGTTAATAGATTTTTTTTTACTTTTGAATCAAACTCTGTGTTGATACAGTCTGCTTGTTTAAGTTACCATGGTAGTTAGCCTGTTCTTAACATTTTTACTATGACAAAGTTCTTATTTTGTAACACTATTTTTTATAAACGTTTAGCATTCTTAGTTCTTCTGTCTGAAATAACGTCACTGAGAACTGGATCGATTTGTGGGGATTTATTTGCCACCTGCAGAGTTGACAAAAACAAATTGCAGTGTCAGCTCTTGTGCACATGCTCTGGCGCAGCTGTCAGCAAACCACTAAGTACATGGAAACAATGCACCACCATACTCCACAGGCTGCACTGCTAACCTAGCTAGGTAGCTAATTAAATGTTTTAAAATGCTCTTGTGCATGGCAAATATAATTCTATACAAAGACAATTACTACAACATATATTAATACAAATGCAAATGAATATAAAAGAACATATTGACATGTTTCACAGTTAAACATAGAGGAGCAACAGGACAACATCTCTCGGGGATAGGCAGATGAGAGAGGACGATAAAAGGTGAAGCAACAAGTTACCAAACAATTGGACCAAACCAACCAAGGGTGCACTATCAAACCTGACAATACCCACTTTTTTAAACATGAGATAATACAGCAACCTAACTGTGATGAAATAATATGCATACGTCCTCTCTGCTCTATCAAACTAAGTGCTGAACTGACATGTGGAATTACATTAAGGTGGTCATACTAATGATCATTTAGCATTTGATATTGAATTTTAGGGCCCCTTCAGGTGTAAAACATTGAATTTTGGCATTTACTAACAGAGAAACACATTGAATAACACTTCCAACACTGGAACTCTTCTAAGTCAAGGTAAGCTTTTGGTTTTATTGATTTATTGCCACGTGGGCCCGCCAGTGTAACTGTTAAACTCCTTGGTGACTACACTGTATTGTGGTTTTACTAACACACTAGTCTTAATAGCTATGTTGACTATGTTAGCTAATATGACGACAATGATGTAGACTGTGTGTAGCGGTTATGATATGGTTTGATGTGACAGAGTTGTTAGATGCGAGAAGGAATTATACAACAAGCAAGTGATCATGCTGTTTGTATGTGGCAGCTATGAAAGTGAACTGTGTTTGCGTGTGATCATGGGTATATTCATTCCACCAACTGTATTGAAAAGCATTTCTTAAACAGAAGCAAATGGAATGAAACAGGCAAACTGTCGTTTGCAACTGTTGGACTAATGATTACATCCTAGATCAGCTAGATGCAGGCAAGAGTGTGTAAGGTGGTATTGAATGTCACTGTCTGTCACCTTGATTACTGACATTTTTCTCTCGACCTGTGCACCTACATTGTAAAATGTCATTCCTATGCCAGGTTGTAGCTACCTCATGATGGGTACAGGGAAAAGTCGAGGATCATGTAGTAGCATAAACCTATTGATGTTACATTGAGCTGGTGAATGGAATTCCTAGCCACCTCATCCAATATGCTGTAATAGAAGTAAGGCCATGCTCATAAAAAAATGTATCGTCCTCCATCTTAAACGCCACCAACCCCCACTGCAAGACTGCCAGGGTATTTTTAAATAGGAGGGTTCCAGTTCTAACACATCAGTCAACTAAATGGAAGACCATGATTAGTTTAATGAGATGCTAGGCAGGAATAACATGCACACAGTTCTGTCCCCTGGGGCAAGGTTGCAAAAATCCAGTAACTTTCCCAAAGTCTCCAGGTTTTCCAGACATCCTGGTTGGAGGATTCCAGATTTCTTGCTTATTCCCTACTGATTCCAGGAATATTCCAACTGGGTTTTCTGGGAAACCAGGGAATTTCTGGAAAGTTACCAGATTTTTGCAACTACCTGGGACAGATGTCGCCCATGTCTGTATTATAGAATGAGCTCCCTAAGTAACAATGAGATGACAATTCTGCACGATGTAGACAATAACGTGGAGATCTACAGGTAATTGCCTAAATGTAAGAAACACCAACATAAAGTGTCTGCTTTCAATATACTTTGTTTCCCTCATTTACTTAAGTGTTTCCATTGTTTTGGCAGTTACCTGTATTTTTATCTAACATGTGGCACTTTCATGAATAAACTCCAGAGTAAACCTCAAGAACAAGGAGATTTTATCTAGATAGCTCTCCCTAACAGCCTTTTTTTATAATCTTTATAGATAACATAAAAATATTCATTTTCCCCTTCAAATCAAATGTTATTAGTCACATGCGCCGAATACAACAGGGAGACCTTACAGTGAAATGCTTACTTACGAGCCCCTAACCAACAATGCAGTTTAAAAATAGTAAAATAACAATAGCGAAACTATATACAGGGTGTACCGGTACAGAGTCAATGTGCGGGAGAACCGGTTAGTTAAGGTAATATGCACATGTAGGTAGAGTTATTAAAATGACTGCATAGATGATAACAGAGTAGCAGCGACGTAAAAGAGGAGGGGCAATGCAAATAGTCTGGGTTGCATTATCTGTGGATCTGTTGGGATGGTATGCAAATTGAGGTGGTATGCAAATTGGAGTGGTTCTAGGGTTTCTGGGATAATGGTGTTGACGTGAGCCATGACCAGCCTTTCAAAGCACTTCATGGCTAAAGACGTGAGTGCTATGGGTCGGTAGTCATTTAGGCAGGTTACCTTAGTGTTCTTTGGCACAGGCACTATGGTGGTCAGCTTAAAACATGTTGGTATTACAGACTCGGGCAGGGAGAGGTTGAAAATGTCAGTGAAGACACTTGCCAGTTGGTTAGCGCATGCTTGCAGTACACGTCCTGGTAATCCGTCTGGCCCTGCGGCCTTGTGAACGTTGACCTGTTTAAAGGTCTTACATCAGCTGCGGAGAGCGTGATCACACAGTCTTCTTGGAACAGCTGGTGCTCATGCATGTTTCAGTGTTATTTTCCTCGAAGTGAGTATAGGAGTAGTTTAGCTGGTCTGCTAGGCTTGTGTCACTGGGCAGCTCTTGGCTGTGCTTCCCATTGTAGTCTATAATGGTTTGCAAGCCCTGCCACATCTGACGAGCGTCAGAGCCGGTGTAGTACAATTCTTTGCCTGTTTGATGGTTCGTCGGAGGGCATAGCGGGATTTCTTATAAGCTTACGGGTTAGTCCCGCTCTTTGAAAGCGGCAGCTCTAGCCTTTAGCTCGGTGCGGATGTTGTCTGTATTCATGGTTTCTGGTTGGGAAATGTACGTATGGTCACTGTGGGAACGATGTTGTCAATGCACTTGATGGAGCCGGTGACTGAGGTGGTGTACTCAATTCCATTGGATAAATCCCAGAACATATTCCAGTCTGTGCTAGCAAAACAATCCTGTACCTTAGCATCTACTTCATCTGTCCACTTTTTTTTGACCAAGTCACTGTTTCTTCCTGCTTAAATTTTTGCTTGTAAACAGGAATCAGGAGGATAGAATTATGGTCAGATTTGCCAAATGGAGGGTGAGGGAAAGCTTTGTATGTGTCTCTGTGTGTGGAGTAAAGGTCATCTAGAGTTTTTTTTTTCCTTCAGTTGCACATGTGGCATGCTGGTAGAAATGAGTTAAAACGGATATGTTTGCCTGCATTGAAGTCCCCAGGCCACTAGGAGCGCCGCTTCTGGATGAGCATTTTCTTGTTTGCTTATGGCCTTACACAGCACGAGTGCGGTCTTAGTGCCAGCATCGGTTTGTGGTGGTAAATAGACGGCTACGAACAATATATATGAGAACTTTCTTGGTAGATAGTGTGGTGTACAGCTTATCATGAGGTATTCTACCTCAGGCAAGCAATATTTTGAGATTTCTTTAATATTAGACATCACGCACAAGCACTTATTGACAAAAAGACACACAACCCCACCCCTGGTCCAGACGTAGCTGCTCTGTCCTGCTGATGCACAGAGAAGTCAGCCAGCTCTATATGATCTGTGTCGTCGTTCAGACATGTCTCACTGAAACACAAGATATTACAGTTAATGTCCCGTTGGTAGAAGAGTCTTAATCGTAGATCATCCAGTTTGTTTTCCAATGATTGCACATTGGCCAATAATACTCATCAGCTAATTTTTTTAAAGGCACCCTGCCCTCCTCCTTTTCTTCACGCTGATGATGGGGATTTGGGCCTTGTCAAAGCAGGATATCCTTTGAGTCGGACTCATTAAAGAAAAAATCTTTGTCCAGTTCGAGGTGAATAATCACTGTTCTGATGTCCAGAAGCTCTTTTCGATCATAAGAGACGATAGCATCAACATTATCTACAAAATGAGTTACAAACAATGCGAAAAAACAAACAAAATAGCACAGTTGATTAGTAGCCCGTAAAATGGTAGCCATCCCCTCCGGCACCATTATGGATGTATTGATTGTTAGCTTGTGGTGGCTAAGATTAGTTGAAATTTGTAGTGGCTGTTTAAAAGAAAACTGAACATTAGATTACAGTCAATTGACAACTTTCAGGGTGAGCAACCATCTAACATCAAGTTGTATAATAGTGAACTGCAAGTCCTAAACATTCTACAAAGCAATACAAATATTAACAAATGTCAATTAGAGGCTTAGAATGTCTGAATATAAACTTCAGGTTATAACATGTGGCCCATGTAATAAACATCCAGTATCATAACTACAACAAAAAGAGAAGAACGAGAAAGACAATTTGAAGAAGTGTAACGGATGTGAAATGGCTAGCTTAGTTAGTGGTGGTGTGCGCTAAATAGCGTTTCAATCGGTGACGGTACTTGCTCTGAGACCTTGAAGTAGTAGTTCCCCTTGCTCTGCAAGGGCCGCGGCTTTTGTGGAGCGATGGGTAACGATGCTTCATGGGTGACTGTTGTCGATTTGTGCAGAGGGTCCCTGATTCGCGCCCGGGTATAGACGAGGGGACGGTCTAAAGTTATACTGTTACAGAAGCATGTTGAATGTCCGCAACTCAGTGCAGATAAAATATTTTGCTCTCTGGAAAGACTCGTAGCTAGCGTTCAATGCTACCGATTGTGTTGGAATTATTGTGTACTATAACAAGCATACACTGTTTGCCCGCTTGACAAATGTTGCAGCTTCTCAAATGAAAGAATGTGACTGGGGGATAACATAGTGGTTCTTCCTGTAAAAGTTGCGTCATACTGCAGCACACCTTGCCTGCTGCCGCAGAATTCTATGACATGTTATTTAATTGTCAGCCATTGTTACCATTAATGCTAGTTTGACCACCAGAGGCATCTTTGAGAAGCATTTCACTTTTTGTAATATTGGCTGTACTGGAGAATTTAAAATGTTTTTTTTTGTGTAAGAGCATAGTGTATGGGATTGATTTTAAATGTAGCTTAATTCATTTGATTAATATAATGGGGTTCTATTCCAAGAAAAAATGTAATTGAAACGCTCAGGGTATCTATAAGGAAAATATAGCGCTGTACAACGTTATCGTTTCCACACCCTAATTGTTGTCTAAGCAATATCCACACGGAGATTCAGGGAAAATAAAAGTTAATTCATTTATCAAGACCACTCCCCATGCTTGTCTCAGTGCAGCACTGTCTTGACCTCCTGAATGCCGTCTTTCCCTCCCTTCCACTTGCCTCTCCATTAATTTTGAAAGAGTATTTTCCAGTAAGCAACTATTTGGTTACTTCTTTACCCTACTTTGTTCCAATATTTGTCATTCAGTGATATTTATTCCCATTGTAATTCATTATGGATCCATATGGAAAATGACATGCGCAAGAAACAGTGGTCATATTGATTATTTTAGAGACTATAATACATGGTGTCCAGGTCAGGATAACCAAAACATTTTAAAGACTCAAAGAACATTGGTACTTATTTTGATCCAAAGCCGTGAATGAGTGAGTCACTCAGCTTTATGTAGGTGCCGAGGCTATATGACTGCGCCATCAACTTCATTATTTAGCAGACATCACTTGCTGCTTATATTCAGTCAACACATATCTTAAGAACATCATGGAATATAATTTAAAATTTTTGTTTATCTTAAAATAAAAACTTTAGTGTAACAGTTTCAGTAATTAATACTGACGAGTAGACGCAAAAATGTTATGCACGCCTCTTGGAGGGAACGCAACACCCTGCTACACTCAACTCCCCGTGGAGTGAAAGAGGTATGTGACTGCAGGTCAGGCAGAGAATTTTACCATTAACAGGGAATTTATTCCTTCACACGGTAATTCAGGGAAAAGGGTCTGGACGGAACCAAAGCAAAGAAAGTAAAAGTTAGAGTCCCCTCTCCTACCTACCCACAACGTACCTAACTAGCACTAACCAAAATACAGGGGATGGTCCGCCCAGGTCTTACCTAGTGCATAGACAGAGTACATACTACGGGTATATGTATGCCCACAGGCCTCTTGCCTAAGCACTCCCAAGGTGCCTTCCCCTTCCCCCCGGGGAACAAATGAAACAGAATAAAAATGTAAGTAAACAACTTCAATAACCAAAACACTGCGTCCTATTGGCACACACATACCTCAGATGCAGCAGCTACAAAATACTTAACATGTCATGGAAATTTCCTGTATTACCAAATCATGAGAGAGCAAACCACACACAAGTCAGTTATCATAAAGTCCATCTTTAATTATATGAGCTTCACCATAGCCCTGTGACTCTCAGATCAATTCAGTGTCATAAATTCATTCTCTGAGAGTCCTTACATATTGGCAACTGAGATCCTTTATAGCAAAGACACACTTAGGGTTAGGGTTAGTTTTGATGTCTTCACTATTATTCTACAATGTAGAAAATAGTACAAATGAAGAAAAACCCTTGAATGAGTAAGTGTTCTAAAACTTTTGACCGGTAGTGTATTTTGTACATAATGTTGCTGCTACCGTCTCTTATGACCAAAAATAACTTCTGGACAGCAGAACGAGTCCGACGAGAAAGATATCCTGCTCTCCCAGGAACTGGCCCAGATCCCTGTCATTTGGGTGAAGGAAAGACGGAGGAAAAGGCTGCCTTTTGAGAATCCGTAGGCAAGCGAATAGACTCCGACTGCCATTCATTCTACTTGCTAACATGCAATCATTGGAAAATAAAATGGATGATCTACAATTGCGATTATCCTACCAATGGGGCATTAAAACATTCATGCATGTTTCAGGGTTACTTACCTTGAAGCGAACATTGAAGTAATTTAGCTCGTCTGGTAGGCTCGTGTCACTGGGCATCTCGCGGCTGTGCTTCCCTTTGTAGTTTATAATAGTTTGCAAGCCCTGCCACATCCGACCAGCGTCGGAGCCAGTTATGTACGATTCAATCTAGAAGCCATGTATTACAGGCAACATCCACACTGAGCTAAAGGGTAGAGCTACCACTTTCAAGGAGTGGGACACTAACCTGGAAGCTTTTAAGAAATCCCGCTATGCCCTCCGACGAACCATCAAACAGTCCTGTAGCTTACCATCTGCTTCATCTGACCACTTTCTTATTGACCGAGTCACTGTTTCTTCCTGCTTTAGTTTTTGTTTGTAAGCAGGAATCAGGAGGATAGAATTATGGTCAGATTTGCCAAATGGAGGGCGAGGGAGTTATTTGTATGCATTTTTGTGTGGGAGTAAAGGTGGTCTAGAGTTTTTTCCCTCTGGTTGCACATGTAACATGCTGGTAGAAATGAGGTAAAATGGATTTGAGTTTTCCTGCATTAATGAGTGCTTTCCTGTTTACTTATGGCTCATTGAGTGAGGTCTTAGTGCCAGCATCGGTTTGTGGTGGTATGTAGACAGCTACGAAATCTCTCTAGTAAATAGTGTGGTCTACAGTTTATCGTGAGATACGAGCAAACCTTGAGACTTCGTTAGATTTTGTGCATCAGCTGTTGTTTTACATAGACCGTCTCCCCTTGTCTTACCAGAGGTGGCTGTTCTATCCTGCCGAAAAATCTTAAAACCTGCCAGCTGTATGTTTTTTATGTTGTCGTTCAGCCACGACTTGGTGAAACATAAGATATTACAGTTTTTAATGTCCCATTGGTAGGATATACGGGATAGTAGTTTGTCTATTTTATTATTGATTGATTGTACGTTGGCTAATAGGACAGATGGTAATGGTAGATTACCCTCTCGGCGATGGATCCTCACAAGGATCTTCATCCACGATACCTCCATCTCTTTCTCCTGCGAATTATGGGGATGAGGGCCTTGTCGGGCATCTGAAGTAAATCCTTCCCGTCCAACTCGTTGAAGAAAAAGTATTCCTCCAGTACAAATAACGCGAAAAAAACTTCATAAACTCTTCAAAATTCACAAATGAAAACTAGTTTGATAATGTAATAACATTCTATGAATAAGAGGTGTATGTTTCTGAATTGCTTTTGCAGTCATGGCTAGAAGGGATCCAGCTTTTGTAAAATGAATGTCAAAAGTAAAAAGAATTTCTTCATTTTCGATAACCCTAACCCTTATCCTAACCTTAACCTAACTATCCAAACCTGCTGCATAAATTCTCCTAATCTGCTACGAAAAGTGAAATGTGATGTTAATTTGGCAAAAGCTGGATCCTTCTAGCCATGACCGTTTTTTTCCTGACATGTTAATCGAACTCCTTCAGCACTAACCAGAGCAATGTTGTTTGTTTTTCCTCCCCTTTCCCGCAATGGAATTTATTTTTCTTGTTCAATGCCCTGCACAGTAGGTGGCGGCAGTTCACCATTAAACCTCAAAGAAGAAGAAGACGGTACAACCTTAATGTTTAGAGGTGTTGCATGAGGGACTGAAAGGGGACCCATGTAACATGCTGGATTGATTGAGTTGCTGAGACTGCTTAGCCCTGTTCAGGAGGAGGTCTGACATGGAAGATGATTTCCATTGTGGCTTTAGCATTGTATTGTTCTGGCTCTTGTAGTGAGAAAGGAAGAATGCAGAAAGGGAAGAAGATGTAGTCCGTAAAGTGTAAAATCATCTCACAAAGCAGGGTTTGATAGAGCAGGTAGTGAAGTCGATGATTTTTGCTATCTGGGAACCTTAGGACATCCCTAACCCATTGAAGTTGAAATCTAAAATGGTTAAGGTCAGGGTTAGGTTAAGGGTAGGGGATAAGTTAGGTTTAAGGTAGGGACGTCCCAAGGATTCCGGATATCACTGACCGGGGATCCATTGGTAGTGAGAGAGGAAGGGTTAGGCAATAGAAGATTAGAAGATGGCAGAAAGCATTAAAAAGTCTTTAAGTACAGATCTTCATCTCCCAAAGCATGGTCCGATAGTAAAGTCGTGAGAGTGAGGGGGAATGAGGTGTGGTGGCAGGTGGTTTGAAGATCCGTGGGTCTTGTCCTGATGGTTATGATGATGATGATGATGATGATGATGATGATTTTGGCACAGTGGGAGTGAGATTCTTGGAGAAAATGGATCCTTGACTTTTGGTTGTGTGGAGAAGAAGTTGGGTACTGTTAAATTGGTGTAGGTAACTCGAAGTGGACATGTGATGTTTGTTTGTGTTTCTTCCACCCAGAAGGAGCGGGCGCTTTGTGCAATGCAACTCAGGTCAAGATCTGTTCTTGCTTTGCTCTAAGGAAGAGGGCACCACTGAAGAGTGATTTCTGGGGTAGCGTTAAGTGTGGCGGTGGATCAATTGAAGTTAGAGATTCCCAGTGTTTTTTGATGGGTGTGACACAGACCCGGTGGCGAGCGTGGTGCGGTGTTTCAGGGGTCATGTTTATGGTCATGTTTATGGTGTTGGTTAGGGTCATGTTTATGGTCATGGTCATGTTTATGGTCATGGTTATGGTTATGGTCATGTTTATGTTGTTGGTTATGGTCATGGTCATGTTTATGGTTATGGTCATGGTTATGGTCATGTTTATGGTGTTGGTCATGGTTATGGTCATGTTTATGGTGTTGGTTATGGTCATGTTTATGGTGTAGGTTATGGTCATGGTCATGGTCATGTTTATGGTTATGGTCATGGTTATGGTCAAGACCATTTCTCTCCCTCCGTAACCCCACTCCTCACTGCAAGTCAGATGTGGTGGTTCTGTGTCTCTCCATCTTCTACCCCAACTTCCTGTACCATGTGAAGACCATGTAGTATCCTGAGATCAAGCACTTCTGCCCCCGGACTCCAGTCATCTGTGCCACCTCCCCCCACCTCCAGCATCCTGGATGCTTCTAGAGAAGCCTCTGTGTTTCAATGCCATCCTGGTAAGATCTACGGTTTAAAAAAAACGGTTAAATCCCAGTGGATTGATGAGGAATTGAAAAATGGTATGTTTGAGAGGGGAAAAAAAGGAATGGCAAATAAGTCTGGCGGCTCAACTGATTGGCAAACTTATTGCAAATTTAGAAATCATGTGACAAAACTGAATAAAAAGAAGAAGAAACTACACTATGAAACAAAGATAAATAAAATAAAGAATGGGAAAAAAGGCAAACTCAGCTCCATCATTCATTGAATCAGACGGCTCATTCATCACAAAACCAACTGATATTGCCAACTACTTTAATGATTTTTTTAATTGGCAAGATTAGCAAACTTTTGCATAACATGCCAGCAACCAATGCTGACACTATACATCCACGTATATCTTACCAAATTATGAAAGACAAGCATTGCGATTTTCAATTCCGTAAAGTTGGTGTGGAAGAGGTGAAACAATTATTGTTGTCTGTCAACAGTGACAAGGTCTGACAATTTGGATGGAAAATTAATGAGGATAATAGTGGATGATATTGCTACTCCTGTTTGCCATATTTTCAATTGAAGCCTATGAGAATGTGTGCCCCCAGGCTTGGAAGGAAGCAAAAGTCATTCCGCAAAAGCCAGAGTGTCTATGTATGTGGATGACTCAACACTAAACATGTCAGCTACTACAGCGACTGAAATGACCACAATACTTAACGAAGAGTTGCAGTTAGTTTCAGAGAGGGTGGCAAGGACACAATTTGTCCTAAATATTTCTAAAACTAAAAGCATTGTATCTGGGACAAATCATTCACTAAACCCTAAATCTCAACTAAATATTATAATAATGATTGACTTTGTTTGACAATTTGTAAAATACATACAGCTGAAGTTGGAAGTTTACATACACCTTAGGCAAATACATTTAAACTCAGTTTTTCATCATTCCTGACATTTAATCTTACAAAAAAATCCCTGTTTTAGGTGTTCAGAGATAGATGGGAGGGGTTGAGGGGAGCTGAAGGATGGGACTGGATGGTGTTCAGAGATAGATGGGAGGGGTTGAGGGGAGCTGAAGGATGGGACTGGATGGTGTTCAGAGATAGATGGGAGGGGTTGAGGGGAGCTGAAGGATGGGACTGGATGGTGTTCAGAGATAGATGGGAGGGGTTGAGGGGAACTGAAGGATGGGACTGGATGGTGTTCAGAGATAGATGGGAGGGGTTGAGGGGAGCTGAAGGCTGGGACTGGATGATGTTCAGAGATAGATGGGAGGGGTTGAGGGGAGCTGAAGGATGGGACTGGATGGTGTTCAGAGATAGATGGGAGGGGTTGAGGGGAGCTGAAGGATGGGACTGGATGGTGTTCAGAGATAGATGGGAGGGGTTGAGGGGAGCTGAAGGATGGGACTGGATGGTGTTCAGAGATAGATGGGAGGGGTTGAGGGGAGCTGAAGGATGGGACTGGATGGTGTTCAGAGATAGATGGGAGGGGTTGAGGGGAACTGAAGGATGGGACTGGATGGTGTTCAGAGATAGATGGGAGGGGTTGAGGGGAGCTGAAGGATGGGACTGGATGGTGTTCAGAGATAGATGGGAGGGGTTGAGGGGAACTGAAGGATGGGACTGGATGGTGTTCAGAGATAGATGGGAGGGGTTGAGGGGAGCTGAAGGATGGGACTGGATGGTGTTCAGAGATAGATGGGAGGGGTTGAGGGGAACTGAAGGATGGGACTAAAAATAAACTAAAGATAACTAATGTAAAACATACTGTGTCCCTAAAATGTATATAGTATGTATAATCTGGAAGTAGAAGCCTACATTTGGTTGTCCGTTAGTTTACTCCAATTAGAGGAGGGATGGTAGGGCTAGGGGGAAATAATAAAGGACATATATAATATATATATAATGTGTATATAAATTATATATGGGAGATTGGAAATGATGCTGACAATTATATTTATAGAAGCCACATCTATCTGCAATATTAAAGCTGATCTTGAGGAACTGCCTACCTGCCTCTAGAGGTGATCACAGAGCTGCATGCAGTACCTTCCCTGTGACTAGTAGCTGGTCCCATTTAATTCCTTCCCTTTGGCTGATCTGAAGGTTCTGGATAGGTATAAGCAGAGTAGTGGTGGTGCTGCCTCCATATTGCTCCCCCTTATAGATCAGCTACCATGGAAGGTTTAGGGTTGATGGGACTGAAATGGGTTCAAAGGCAGACCTAGATCAGCACTATTGAGACTACTCAGACAACCTGTGAAGAAAAGATAACAACCATAGAGAACAGTCTCAATGCCCCAATATGGCTGTTAGCTAAATTGTTCCACAATAAGATGTGTGTTAGAGTCCACTGTACAGCTTGTAGTTTGTTAGAGGTGCTGAGAGGAGAGTTCAGTTGGAATAGTAGTTTGAGTGGTCTGAGTGGTGGGGGAGTCATTGGTTTGTTCCCACTTTTATAATTTTCATTAAAAATTAAAGTCAGCAACAGTCAGTCACCAGGCAGGCAATACCATCCCGGCAGACAGTAACCACGCAGGGATTCAGCAACAGTCAGTAACCAGGCAGGCAATAATATCCAGGCAGTCAGTAACCAGGCAGACAATACCTTCCAGGCAGTCAGTAACCAGGCAGACAATACCGTCCTGGCAGACAGTAACCACGCAGGGAGTCAGCAACAGTCAGTAACCGGGCAGGAATAACGTCCAGACAGTTTGTAAACAGGCAGTCAATACTGTCCAGGCAGTCAGTAATCAGGCAGGCAGTCAGTAACAGTAATTCAGTAGGCAGGCAATAACATCCAGGCAGTCAGTAACCAGGCAGGCAGTCAGTAACAGTCAGTAGGCAGGCAGTCGATAATCAGTTAAGTACCCTAATCCTCCTAGCAGGCTAAAGTCTTGCTTGACCTCCAGCTATATACAGCCTGTGATAACAGCATTAAATGGTAACACTGCTCCCGACTCGCTCCTGGCTCGCTCTTAGCTCCCAGAAGCCTTTGCCAGTCTCTACTGCTACTCTTCGGCTCTGGCTCCTCCTCCTCCCTGTGAGTCTCTTCCTCCTCCTCCTCCTCCTACCAGTGTGTCTCTCCCTCCTCCTCCTCCCAGTGTGTCTCTCCCTCCTCCTCTTCTTCCTCCACCTCATTCTTCTCCTCCTCCTTCCTGTGTGTCTAATTTGAGTTATTTTATTGATCAGTGGTAGCACTGAGGTGTTTGAGCAGTGTAAAACAGGGTCCAGTTCTGAGAGGTGGGTTGACAAGTATAAAACAGAGTCCAGTTCTGAGAGGTGGGTTGACCAGTATAAAACAGGGTCCAGTTCTGTGAGCTTATAGCAGCTTTTTGAAAGAAAGTGAAATGGATTATGGCTTATATGTGGAGTTTTAGCAGACAAATATAATATGTAACTGAGTAACGATGGGTTCCAGTATGTGTGTTGTGTTTTGTCTCTGCTTCTCTCATATTTATATATTTACAGTGGAGGGCTAGAGGAGGCTGGTAGCTCCACTGAATGCCTTATGATATAAGACAAGAGATGCAACATGGCATCAGCCCAGGTTTACCAGCAGTCCATGGACTAATACAGGCATATTAGGTCTCTGGTCTTTACGTAGTGCACTACTTTGGACCAGGGTCCATAGGTCTCTGGTCTTTACATAGTGCTCTACTTTGGACCAGGGTCCACATGTCTCTGGTCTTTATGTAGTACACTACTTTGGACCAGGGTCCATAGGTCTCTGGTCTTTATATAGTACACTACTTTGGACCAGGGTCCATATGTCTCTGGTCTTGAAGTAGTGCACTACTTTGGACCAGGGTCCACATGTCTCTGGTCTTGACGTAGTGCTCTACTTTGGACCAGGGTCCATAGGTCTCTGGTCTTTATATAGTACACTACTTTGGACCAGGGTCCATATGTCTCTGGTCTTGAAGTAGTGCACTACTTTGGACCAGGGTCCACATGTCTCTGGTCTTGACGTAGTGCTCTACTTTGGACCGGGGTCCATATGTCTCTGGTCTTGAAGTAGTGCACTACTTTGGACCAGGGTCCACATGTCTCTGGTCTTGACGTAGTGCTCTACTTTGGACCAGGGTCCATATGTCTCTGGTCTTTACGTAGTGCTCTACTTCGGACCAGGGTCCATAGGTCTCTTGTCTTTATGTAGTACACTACTTTGGACCAGGGTCCATATGTCTCTGGTCTTTATGTAGTACACTACTTTGGACCAGGGTCCACATGTCTCTGGTCTTGACGTAGTGCTCTACTTTGGACCAGGGTCCATATGTCTCTGGTCTTGAAGTAGTGCACTACTTTGGACCAGGGTCCACATGTCTCTGGTCTTGACGTAGTGCTCTACTTTGGACCAGGGTCCATATGTCTCTGGTCTTTACGTAGTGCTCTACTTCGGACCAGGGTCCATAGGTCTCTTGTCTTTATGTAGTACACTACTTTGGACCAGGGTCCATATGTCTCTGGTCTTTATGTAGTACACTACTTTGGACCAGGGTCCATAGGTCTCTGGTCTTTATGTAGTACACTACTTTGGACCAGGGTCCATAGGTCTCTGGTCTTTACGTAGTGCACTACTTTGGACCAGGGTCCATAGGTCTCTGGTCTTTATGTAGTACACTACTTTGGACCAGGGTCCATAGGTCTCTGGTCTTTATGTAGTACACTACTTTGGACCAGGGTCCATAGGTCTCTGGTCTTTACGTAGTGCACTACTTTGGACCAGGGTCCATAGGTCTCTGGTCTTTATGTAGTACACTACTTTGGACCAGGGTCCATAGGTCTCTGGTCTTTATGTAGTACACTACTTTGGACCAGGGTCCATAGGTCTCAGGTCTTTATGTAGTACACTACTTTGGACCAGGGTCCATATGTCTCTGGTCTTTACGTAGTGCACTACTTTGGACCAGGGTCCATAGGTCTCTGGTCTTTACATAGTGCTCTACTTTGGACCAGGGTCCATAGGTCTCTGGTCTTTACATAGTGCTCTACTTTGGACTAGGGTCCATAGGTCTCTGGTCTTTACATAGTGCTCTACTTTGGACCAGGGTCCACATGTCTCTGGTCTTTATGTAGTACACTACTTTGGACCAGGGTCCACATGTCTCTGGTCTTTACGTAGTGCTCTACTTTGGACCAGGGTCCATAGGTCTCTGGTCTTTACGTAGTGCTCTACTTTGGACCAGGGTCCATAGGTCTCTGCACTTTACGTAGTGCTCTACTTTGGACCAAGGCGCCATAGGTCTCTGGTCTTTACGTAGTGCACTACTTTGGACCAGGGTCCATAGGTCTCTTGTCTTTATGTAGTACACTACTTTGGACCAGGGTCCATAGGTCTCTGGTCTTTACGTAGTGCACTACTTTGGACCAGGGTCCATAGGTCTCTGGTCTTTACGTAGTTCACTACTTTGGACCAGGGTCCATAGGTCTCTGGTCTTTACGTAGTACACTACTTTGGACCAGGGTCCATAGGTCTCTGGTCAAACGTAGTGCACTATAGTGAATGGATTTCCATTTGTCTCAGAAAGATTATGTATAGTGCTCTGAAGCCATTGTGATAAACTGTGGGGTGTTGGGTTGAGCGCACAGAGATGGACACAGAGACAGCGAGGCTCTAGTCAGAAAACACAACTTTTCTAGGCAACAAAAAATACAAATAACAACAAAATAACTTAAGGTTGTCTCAGTCCCTCTTCTCATATTCAGCTGCGTGCCTCCGCAAGCTTCATTCCCCTATGTGGCCTCCACTGCAGGTTGGCACTCTAGCCTAATTACCCCTAATTGGTGCCATCAGCATCGGGTGCCCAGCCCGGGTTCTCTCAGCAGAGAGAGCCAATGTCACAGCATGTACCTCCCCTCTATCACAAATCCTGGGGGTAGACCTCCCGGGATACAACCCCCCCCCCCTCCGACCAGGAGGGAGGTGTGCTCAGGGCTAGATTTGCATCCCTCCCAGAGTGGGCGTCATGCTGGGCCCCCGACCTGTGGATGACAGAGAAAGAGAATCGCTGTAAGGACAGGAACCAGCGGGTGACACAGTCATTCGTGCCCTTACCTCTTGCCATCCACATGAGGGGGGCATGGTCGGTGATCAGGGTGAACTTCCTCCCGAGGAGGTAATACTTGAGGGTGTCCACCACCTACTTTACCACAAGGCACTCCTTCTCCACAATAGAGTACTTCTTCTCCCTCGGAAGGATCTTCCTGCTGACATACATGATTGGGTGCTCCATGCCTTCCTGCTCTTCGGACAAGACGGCCCCTACCCACGTCTGTCTGGACCAGGAGGTGTTTTGAGAAGTCCGGGGTGAAGAGTACCAAGTGCGAACATAGCGTGTCCTTCAGAGCCTGTAAAACCACCTCTGTGCCCGTCCATCGCACCGTCTGGGGTAGGTGTGCCTTCGTTAAGTCTGTGAGGGGTGAAGCTATTGCGGCAAAGTTAGATACAAATTGACTGTAGTAACGTGCAACCCTAGGGGGGGAGCAGGCCATTTTCTCCCAAGAGGCCGCTGCCAGTTCTCCTTTTTGAGGTCCAGGGTGCTGACGTAAGCGTCGAATTCACTGACCTCGTTCAGGCATTGGAAGTCGTTGCAGAAGCGGAAGGTTCCGTCCGGTTTTGGTACCAGCACTATAGGGCTGGACCACTCACTGTGGGACTCCTCTAGTACCTGTCTTCACTTCGCGCTGGACTGCCGCCCTCTGGGCTTCTGGTATCCGGTATGGTCGTTTACGTGCTTTTTTCCTGGATGTTTGTGGATATGATGTTCCACAAGACCTGTGCGCCCGGAGCCTTGGAGAACATGGCTGTATTCTGTTGAACTAACTCTCGGAACGCTTGTCGTTGAATTAGGCTGAGGTCTTCCCCCATGGAAACTTCAACAGAGGTTCGGGTTCTGCTGTGGCTGGGTCCACGTTGAACACAACGCCTCTCGTGTGTGCCATCTCTTCAGTAGGTTCACATGGTAAACCTGTAGGGGTTTTCTTCGCCCTCTGTTTTTTGGCAGAAATGCCTTCTCGAACATGTGAACATACTTGCATGCCATCTGTAAATATGAATACAATTGTTAAATTACAAGCCTTGTTGGTTAAGCCACAGAAACAGTGTGCAACTTTGGCAATACTGCAAGACAGTACTAACATTTTTATTTTATTTAACTTTTATTTAACTAGGCAAGTCAGTTAAGAACAAATTCTTATTTAAATGACGGCCTACCCCGGCCAAACCCTAACCCGGACGGCACTGGGCCAATTGTACACCGCACTCTGGGACTCCCAATCACGGCCGGTTGTGATACAGCCTGGAATCAAACCAGGGTCTTTAGTGATGCCTCTAGGACTGGGATGCAGTGCATTAGACCAGCCCCTTGCATTCTGGAGGTTGGGATCCTGGGCCGTACCGATCTTTCCCGTGATGATTCTAGGGTCGGGTGGCCTGTTTGGTGCCTCTACCTCCATAAAGGGGAGCCTTAGGTCCACCTTGGATGATGGCTTGCTTCCCGGCTCTTGGTCCGACTCGGGCCCAGTGGACACCTCTCGCAGTGGGGCGTGGGTTGTACAGGCGTCCTTTATCCTCTCCTTCCCACCTCGCGCCATCCCACGTCCCTCCTCCACAGTGTTCTGGAAGAGAGGGCAATCTTTACCGAGGAGAATGAGCACCTTCATGCATTGTGGAACTCCCCCTTCTGGGTTATCTGCACCGGCACGGGTGGGTACCTTTTTGTGTCCCCGTGTACACAGGACACCGTCATCTCCTCATCCCCCGGTCCGTCTTTTCCTCTCTCATGTGAGCCACTGCAGTTGGGTCAGGGTCATCATGCTGCCAGAGCTGGTGTCGACGCCATCGATTTGTACTGGAACCATCAGAGGGGACGTCTCGTGTGCGCCAAACAAGAGGTGATGTAACTCGCCATCCAGGTTACTCCAGAGATGGGGAATGCTGAGGGCATGGACTCCTCCCGGCTGGGGCAGAGAGGTATCCTGGCTCGCCACACTCAGAGCAGCGCCTTTGATCTGTGTCTAACTGCGGAAGTCGTCATCGGTTTAGGTCGCCCTCCAACTTCACGGCCTCAGCTGGTTTCGCCCGGGAACCCTTCAGCCCCTCGCGCCTCTCTCTGTGCTTTTCCCCTCCCTGTGTCTGCTCTCTCCACCAGGGCCCCTGGGTGTTCTAGTGGGCTTCCACCGCAGTCAGCAAATCCTACAAGGTTTGGGGTTCTGCATGCTCATTACCTTTTTCATTTTGTAGGGGAGGGCCCGAAGGTACTGATCCAGGACGAACTTATCTTTTATCGGGAAGGACGGTACATCGGTCAGTAACCAGTCCTTGATAAGGTGCACCAGGTTGTTCATCTGGGCGCGGGGAGAGATGGTGGAGTCAAAGGCCCAGTTGTAGACCAGTTGTACACGGGGTGCGAGGCTGAATCTCTAACGGCTCAGGATCTCGGGTTTGAGTCCCTCATGATTCACTGCTTGGTCGGCGTTCAAGTCGAAGTAGAACCTCTGGGCCTTCCCAGAGAGGTAGGGTGCCAAAAGGCTGGTCACTTGGGCTTGGGACACCCTTCCATCTGCGCCGTCCTCTCAAAGGTGCACAAATACGTCTCCAGGTCATCGTCCTCCATAAACTTGACCGGGAACTGATTCGGGCCAGACTCCTGAGCAATATCACCTTTCTGCTGGGATACCTCCGCTACCAGTCTGAGGTTTTGTTGGTGCTGCTGCTCCGGCGCTTGCTCCTATAGGGCCTGTTGCTTCTGCTGGCTAAGAATAAACTGTGCCTCCAGTTTCTCCATGGTAATCTCAGTATGCTCGACCCCCCCCCCAAAGCTACAGAGATGACTGCACTCTCCACCAGGCTTTGAAGCCCCCTCCTGCTGTTCAGAGTCATCCACTGACATTTTCTATAAGAAATCTGCCTCCAGAAATAAAGCTACTCCCAAGTGTGTGTGACACCTACTATTACTGTCTGCTGCACTGCTGCTTGGATTCGACCTGGCGATCTGTTCACTGTCTGCCCTGGCTTGTCTCCCCCTGCCTGGTACAGGTACCCCCACCACACTCCCCCCTCTCTACCGAGCTTTTGCTCGCCTCCAGCCACACAGGCACTGTTGGGGCGAGTGACTCTGAACTTAAAATGGCCTCAAGTCATCACATTTTTTTTATTGTGCATTTTGCCCTTTTGCTATTTTCCTCTTGACTTCTGCATGCTTTGTTACCTATGAACTTTCTTGGTTACCCAACCGTGGAACCTACTATGTTTGTTTTGTATTCATGTTACCTGATGAAGTTGCTGTATAATATGATACTGTTGCCATCTAATGCACATTCTCTGCCATGCCTTGATTGTATTACTGTTGATGATATCTGGAAATGTGCATGTACACCCTGGCCCTCGTAAATGCTGGGTTTTCTGCAAGTTAACACTGGAAGCTTATTACCTAAAATGAATCAATTGAAAGTGTGGGTTCACATCTCCAATCCAGATGTGTTGGTCATTACTGAGACGTGGTTAAGAAAGAGTGTTTTGAATATTGATGTTAACTTTTCTGGTTATAACCTTTTTCGGCAAGAGAGATCTTCCAAAGGTGGGGGAGTGGCACTCTTTATCAAGGAACACCTTCAGTGCTCAGTTAATCAAATCAAATCAAATATATTTATATAGCCCTTCATTTCGTAGGGGAGAGCCCCAAACAATTTGATTTGCTGGTTTTAAGTATTCAACTTTGAAACAGCTGTTTGTTGACTGTTGCTGGGTGTTATTGTCCTCCATCAAATCAAATCAAATGTATTTATATAGCCCTTCGTACATCAGCTGATATCTCAAAGTGCTGTACAGAAACCCAGCCTAAAACCCCAAACAGCAAGCAATGCAGGTGTAGAAGCATGGTGGCTAGGAAAAACTCCCTAGAAAGGCCAAAACCTAGGAAGAAACCTAGAGAGGAACCAGGCTATGAGGGGTGGCCAGTCCTCTTCTGGCTGTGCCGGGTGGAGATTATAACGGAACATGGCCGAGATTTTCAAACGTTCATAGATGACCAGCATGGTCCAAAAATAATAAGGCAGAATGTTTTCAATTTTTGGGGGGGGGTGTGTTAGAATACCATTTTGGTATTTTGTATATAGTTAGTTGTTTCAAAATGTATACCTTCACCAATTTGGCCACTTGGGTACATTTGGGCTACTTGTGTGGGACACCTGGGTGACGTCATGATAAATGTCACGTAGCACACTCATTTTGGAAGTTATCATCCTGAAACTTTGCACAAGTACTGTTGCCGTCTAATGTTTTTCACTGAAATTGTCCCCATCATCCTATCTGAATGTTTGTTTTATCTTGTTCATTTTAAATATGTAAAAATAAAAAACGTATGTTTTTTCTCATTGTATTATCTAAACCAGATCTATTGTGTTATATTCTGCTACATTCAATTCACATTTACACAAACTTCAGAGTGTTTTCTTTCAAATGGTACCAAGAATATGCATATCCTTGGTTCTGTGCCTGAGCTACAGGCTGTTAGATTTGGGTATGTCTTCAAGCGGAAATTGAAAAAAGTAGGGGGGGAGCTGTAAGAGTTTAACCTTGTTCTGAACACCTCCAAAACAAAGGTCATGTGGTTTGGTAAGAAGAATGCCCCTCTCCCCACAGGTGTGATTACTACCTCTGAGGGTTTAGAGCTTGAGGTAGTCACCTCATACAAGTACTTGGGAGTATGGCTAGATGGTACACTGTCCTTCTCTCAGAAAGTATCAAAGCTACAGGCTAAAGTTACATCTAGACTTGGTTTCCTTTATTGTAATCACTCCTCTTTCACCCCAGCTGCCAAACTAACCCTGATTCAGATGACCATCCTACCCATGCTAGACGTAATTTATAGATCGGCAGGTAAGGGTGCTCTCGAGCGGCTAGATGTTCTTTACCATTTGGCCATCAGATTTGCCACCAATGCTCCTTATAGGACACATCACTGCACTCTATACTCCTCTGTAAACTGGTCATCTCTGTATACCTGTCGCAAGACCTACTTGGTTGATGCTTATTTATAAAGCACTCTTAGCCCTCACTCCCCCCTATCATGAGATATCTACTGCAGCCCTCATCCTCCACAAACAACACCTGTTCTGCCAGTCACATTCTGTTAAAGATCCCCAAAGCACACACATCCCTGGGTCGCTCCTCTTTTCAGTTCGCTGTAGCTAGTGACTGGAAGGAGCTGCAACAAACACTCAAACTGGACAGTTTTATCTCAATCGCTTCATTCAAGACTCAATCAGGGACACTCTCACTGACAGTTGTGGCTGCTTTGCGTGATCCATCGTTGTCTCTACCTTCTTGCCCTTTGTGCTGTTGTCTGTGCCCAACAATGTTTGTACTCTGTTTTAAGCTGCTACCATGTTTCTACCATGTGTTGCTGCTATGCTATGTTGTCTTCTTAGGTCTCTCTTTATGTAGTGTTGTGTTGTCTCTCTTGTCATGATGTGTGTTTTGTCCTACATTTTTATTTAATTTATTACATTTTTTAATCCCAGCACCCATCCTCGCAGGAGGCCTTTTGCCTTTTGGTAGTTAACCCACTGTTCCTAGGCCGTCATTGTAAATAAAGAATTTGCTCTTAACTAACTTTCCTAGTTAAATAAAATAAAAATGTAAAAATGTAAAAATGTGGTAAACTGTGGGTTGTTGGGTTGAGCGCACAGAGATAGACACAGAGACAGTGAGGCTCTAGTCAGAAAACACAACCTCATTAGGCAACAAAAAATACACATAACAACTAAACAACTTAGCTTGATCCTTTTCCATTTAAATTTTCTCCTAAAATGACATACCCAAATCTAACTGCCTGTAGCTCAGGCCCTGAAGGAAGGATATGCATATTCTTGATACCATTTGAAAGGAAACACTTTCCAGTTTGTGGAAATGTGACATTAATGTAGGATAATATAACACATTAGATGTGGTAAAAGATAATACAAACCAAAAAAACATGTTTTTTCTATCCTCTTTGAAATGCTAAAGAAAGGCCATACATTGAGATAGTATTCTAGGTGTAATTTAGATGTTGTCCAGAAGATGGCAGCAAGGTTTCAGACTGCGGTGGGGTCAAACTGAAGAACCCAGTTCATACATTTGAATATGAAAATAGATTTTTTCAAACAAAACTACACTACATTTTTATCTCTGGGACACTCAGGATGACAAATCAGAGCAATATTACTGAACGCAAGTACATTATTTACCTTCAGAGGTGAATTTATCAAACCATTTGCCCTAATGAAAGTGTTTTGTTGTTATGCATTATCCTCAAACAATGGCATAATTTTTGTTGTTGTTGTAATAGCTAATGTAAATTGGACACTGAAGTTAGAATGAAAGCTTTCTGCCCGTAGAAGACATGTCTATGTCTCAGAATTGTCTGTTGTTTACAAAGTCATTCTAGTCACATTATTATTGAGCAACAACTGTCCCGGGTTAGGGACACTGATCCTGTAGAGGTTTTTAATTGACAATCGGAATACTGAGACAATATAGAGAAGGTGGCTAAGATCACATTAGGGACGGTTGTTCCTTACCTAATGTTTTTGTTGTCATAGTGGAGATTAAATCAAGGCCCTACTCTACAATACAGTAGACAAGACAAGGCCCTAACCCTGCAGTACAGTAGACAAGACAAGGCTCTAACCTTACCGTACAGTAGACAAGAAAGGCTCAAACCCAAAAGTACAGTACAGTAGACAAGACACGGCTCTAACCCTACAGTACAATACAGTAGACAAGACAAGGCTCTAACCCTATATTACAATAGACAAGACAATGCTCTAGCCCTACAGTACAGTACAGTACAGTACAGTAGACAAGACAAGGCTCTAACCCTACAGTACAGTACAGTAGACAAGACAAGGCTGTAACCCTACAGTATAATACAGTAGACAAGACAAGGCTCTAACCCTATATTACAATAGACAAGACAAGGCTCTAACCCTAGAGTACAGTACAGTACACAAGACAGGGCTCTAACCCTACAGTACAGTACAGTAGACAAGACAAGGCTCTAACCCTACAGTACAGTACAGTAGACAAGACAGGGCTCTAAGCCTATATTACAATAGACAAGACAAGGCTCTAACCCTAGAGTACAATACAGTAGACAAGACAAGGCTCTAACCTTACAGTACAGTAGACAAGAAAGGCTCTAACCCAAAAGTGCAGTACAGTAGACAAGACAAGGCTCTAACCCTACGGTACAATAGACAAGACAAGGCCCTAACCCTACAGTATAGTAGAAAAGACAAGGCTCTAACCCTACAGTACAGTAGACAAGACAAGGCCCTAACCCTACAGTACAATACAGTAGACAAGACAAGGCTATAACCCTACAGTACAATAGACAAGACAAGGCCCTAACCCTACAGTACAATAGACAAGACAAGGCTCTAACCCTACAGTACAGTACAGTAGACAAGACAAGGCCCTAACCCTACAGTACAATATACAAGACAAGGCTCTAACCCTACAGTACAATACAGTAGACAAGACAAGGCTCTAACCCTATAGTACAGTACAGCAGACAAGACAAGGCCCTAACCCTACAGTACAGTAGACAAGACAAGGCCCTAACCCTACAGTACAATACAGTAGACAAGACAAGGCTCTAACCCTACAGTACAATAGACAAGACAAGGCTCTAACCATATATTACAATAGACAAGACAAGGCTCTATCCCTACAGTACAGTACAGTAGACAAGGCAAGGCTCTAACCCTACAGTACAATAGACAAGACAAGGCTCTAACCCTACAGTACAATACAGTAGACAAGACACGGTCCTAACCCTACAGGACAATACAGTAGTCAAGACAAGGCTCCAACCCTACAATGCAGTAGACAAGACAAGGCTCTAACCCTATATTACAATAGACAAGACAAGGCTCTATCCCTACAGTACAGTACAGTAGACAAGACAAGGCCCTAACCCTACAGTACAGTAGACAAGACACGGCCCTAACCCTACAGTACAGTAGACAAGACAAGGCCCTAACCCTACAGTACAATACAGTAGACAAGACAAGGCTCTAACCCTACAGTACAATAGACAAGACAAGGCTCTAACCCTACAGTACAATACAGTAGACAAGACAAGGCTCTAAACCTACATTAAAATACAGTAGACAAGACACGGTCCTAACCCTACAGGACAATACAGTAGTCAAGACAATGCTCCAACCCTACAATGCAGTAGACAAGACAAGGCTCTAACCCTACAATACAGTATACAAGACAAGGCCCTAACCCTACAGTACAATACAGTAGACAAGACCAGGCTTTAACCCTCAGTACAGTACAGTAGACAAGATAAGGCTCTAACTCTACAGTACAATACAGTAGACAAGACAAGGCCCCAACCCTACAGTACAGTACAGTAGACAAGACAAGGCTCTACCCTACACTACAGTACAGTAGACAAGACAAGTCTCTAACCCTACAGTACAGTAGACAAGACAAGGCTCTAACCCTACAGTGCAATAGACAAGACAAGGCTCTAACCCTACAGTACAGTAGACAAGACAAGGCTCTAACCCCACAGTACAGTAGACAAGACAAGGCCCTAACCCTGCAGTACAGTACAGTAGACAAGACAAGGCTGTAACCCTACAGTACAATACAGTAGACAAGACAGGGCTCTAACCCTATATTACAATAGACAAGACACGGCTCTAACCCTAGAGTACAATACAGTAGACAAGACAAGGCTCTAACCTTACAGTACAGTAGACAAGAAAGGCTCTAACCCAAAAGTACAGTACATTAGACAAGACAAGGCTCTAACCCTACGGTACAATAGACAAGACAAGGCCCTAACCCTACAGTATAGTAGACAAGACAAGGCTCTAACCCTACAGTACAGTAGACAAGACAAGGCCCTAACCCTACAGTACAATACAGTAGACAAGACAAGGCTATAACCCTACAGTACAATAGACAAGACAAGGCCCTAACCCTACAGTACGATAGACAAGACAAGGCTCTAACCCTACAGTACAATACAGTAGACAAGACAAGGCTCTAACCCTATAGTACAGTACAGCAGACAAGACAAGGCCCTAACCCTACAGTACAGTAGACAAGACAAGGCCCTAACCCTACAGTACAGTAGACAAGACAAGGCCCTAACCCTACAGTACAATACAGTAGACAAGACAAGGCTCTAACCCTACAGTACAATAGACAAGACAAGGCTCTAACCCTACAGTACAATACAATAGACAAGACAAGGCTCTAACCCTACAGTACAATACAATAGACAAGACAAGGCTCTAACCCTACAGGACAATACAGTAGTCAAGACAAGGCTCCAACCCTACAATGCAGTAGACAAGACAAGGCTCTAACCCTACAATACAGTAGACAAGACAAGGCCCTAACCCTACAGTACAGTAGCCAAGACCAGGCTTTAAGCCTACAGTACAGTAGACAGGACAAGGCCCCAACCCTACAGTACAGTACAGTAGACAAGACAAGGCTCTACCCTACAGTGCAATAGACAAGACAAGGCTCTAACCCCACAGTACAATAGACAAGACAAGGCCCTAACCCTACAGTACAATAGACAAGACAAGGCTCTAACCCTACAGTACAATACAGTAGACAAGACAAGGCTCTACCCTACAGTACAGTACAGTAGACAAGACAAGTCCCTAACCCTACAGTAGAATAGAAAAGACAAGGCCCTAACCCTATAGTACAATAGACAAGACAAGGCCCTAACCCCACAGTACAATAGACAAGACAAGGCTCTAACCCTTCAGCACAATAGACAAGACAAGGTTCTAACCCTACAGTACATTAGACAAGACAAGGCTCTAACCCTATAGTACAGTATAGTACACAAGACAAGGCTCTAACCCTACAGTACAATATTCAAGACAAGGCTCTAACCCTGCAGTACAATACAGTAGACAAGACAAGGCTCTAACCCTATAGTACAGTACAGCAGACAAGACAAGGCCCTAACCCTACAGTACAGTAGACAAGACAAGGCCCTAACCCTACAGTACAGTAGACAAGACAAGGCCCTAACCCTACAGTACAATACAGTAGACAAGACAAGGCTCTAACCCTACAGTACAATAGACAAGACAAGGCTCTAACCCTACAGTACAATACAATAGACAAGACAAGGCTCTAACCCTACAGTACAATACAATAGACAAGACAAGGCTCTAACCCTACAGGACAATACAGTAGTCAAGACAAGGCTCCAACCCTACAATGCAGTAGACAAGACAAGGCTCTAACCCTACAATACAGTAGACAAGACAAGGCCCTAACCCTACAGTACAGTAGCCAAGACCAGGCTTTAAGCCTACAGTACAGTAGACAGGACAAGGCCCCAACCCTACAGTACAGTACAGTAGACAAGACAAGGCTCTACCCTACAGTGCAATAGACAAGACAAGGCTCTAACCCCACAGTACAATAGACAAGACAAGGCCCTAACCCTACAGTACAATAGACAAGACAAGGCTCTAACCCTACAGTACAATACAGTAGACAAGACAAGGCTCTACCCTACAGTACAGTACAGTAGACAAGACAAGTCCCTAACCCTACAGTAGAATAGAAAAGACAAGGCCCTAACCCTATAGTACAATAGACAAGACAAGGCCCTAACCCCACAGTACAATAGACAAGACAAGGCGCTAACCCTACAGTACAGCACAGTAGACAACACAAGGCTCTAACCCTACAGTACAGTAGACAGGACAAGGTTCTAACCCTACAGTACAATAGACAGGACAAGGTTCTAACCCTACAGTACATTAGACAAGACAAGGCTCTAACCCCACAGTACAATAGACAAGACAAGGCTCTAACCCTACAGTACAATAGACAAGACAAGGCTCTAACCCTACAGTACAGTAGACAAGACAAGGCTCTAACCCTACAGTACAATAGACAAGACAAGGCTCTAACCCCACAGTACAATAGACAAGACAAGGCTCTAACCCTACAGTACAGTAGACAAGACAATGTTCTAACCCCACAGTACAATAGACAAGGCAATACTCTAACCCTACAGTACAGTAGACAAGACAAGGCTCTAACCTTACAGTTTCAGTAGACAAGACAAGGAACTCAATATCTAACTCTGACCAGCTTAAGTCGTCATCAGATGTCGTTGGGTAAATGCCATCTGAACAGAGCTTAACTGGAAGTGATTGGTGGTGAGCCGACTAACTCCCTCCTTCTTTCCTGAGGAGACAGCAGTCCGACAACCCTTGAGAGAGGTTGTAGTGGATACCACTGCTTACTGAGTTAACACAAGGAAAATGGTGGTGAATGGCTTTCTCAGACCTATGGAATACTGATTTTGCTCTTGGTTAGGCTCTGGCATTGAAGATAAATCATCATTATGAGACATAAGGAACCTCTGCATCGCTTGGCTCTTGGTTGGCTCTGGAATTCCTGATTTGGAATTCATTTGGATTAACTACGAGGGATCATTGCAATTTGAAACCAAAAGCCAGACTTCTTGGTGTGCTTGGACTCCTTCCCACGACCTGTTGACTTGGTTCTTCTCTGAAACACTGTGGATATTATACATAATAGAGACCAGGAGGAGAGACAGAGAGACAGAGAGAAAGAGAAAGAGAGATAGAGGCACAGAGAGAGAGCGGGAGAGAGAGAGAGAGAGAGAGAGAGAGAGAGAGAGAGAGAGAGGTCAGGCCTGACAGGCAGCAGTCAAAGGGAAACTTCCTGTAGTTCTGTGGCAGAGTGTTTGAGCCGGCTTACCAGAATAAATAATTACTGTACGTTATTATAAGGCATGAACTCCCTTTCAAAGAGCACAAAGAGCAGGGGGAAGCAGCGACAGTGTTCTGCCGGAGACGGTGTTGACGCGGCCCTATATTGCCCCCTCCATGGGGTACGGCTCGGCCATCTCTGTGAGTATTGGGGGACAGAAAGAGGAGGTTTCTGTGTGTTCTCTCTGTATGTGTGTAGATTTTATTTTCCGCTGTGTCGTTCTCCCTAGTTTGGCTGTTGGACAGTAAAGCAGCTTTGGGAAAGTCCAACTGGCCAGGCCGGGTGTTAAAGGGGCGGAGCAACAAAGACGGATTATAGACCACACTGGGAGGACACCTTGGAAATTAGTTTTTGATTTGTCATTTTATTTCATTAGGCAAGTCAGTTAAGAACAAATTCTTATTTACAATGGCGGCCTACCAAAAGGCAAAGGCCTCCTGCGGGAACGGGGGCTGGGATTAAAAATACATTCAATAAAAATATAGGACGAAAAATACATCATGACAAGAGAGACAACACTACATAAAGAGAGACCTAAGACAACAACATAGCATGGCAGCAACACATGACAACACAGCATGGTAGCAACACAACATGACAACATGGTAGCAAAACAACATAACTACAACATGGTAGCAACACAACAGGACAACAACATGGTAGCAACACAGCATGGTAGCAACACAACAGGACAACAATATGGTAGCAACACAACATGACAACAACACGGTAGCAACACAGCATGGTAGCAGCACAGGGTACAAACATTATTGGGCACAGGGTTAGGCCCACACAGGCCCAGGACCACTCACTACAGTGTTAGACCCACACAGGCCCAGGACCACTCACTACAGGGTATGACCCACACAGGCCCAGGACCACTCACTACAGGGTTAGGCCCACACAGGCCCAGGACCACTCACTACAGGGTTAGGCCCACACAGGCCCAGGACCACTCACTACCTCATTTTAAAGGGGTAATGTTGATTAATGTGTTTATATTGAGTAGACATAGGATTTGTCACATTTGACAAAAACTTCCTGTATGTCAACAGACTTGACATACTTGGTTGATGGACATACACTATATATATAGAGGTATGTGGACACCCCTTCATACACTATATATACAGAAGTATGTGGACACCCCTTCATACACTATATATACAGAAGTATGTGGACACCCCTTCATACACTATATATACAGAAGTATGTGGACACCCCTTCATACACTATATATACAGAAGTATGTGGACACCCATTCATACACTATATAAACAGAAGTATGTGGACACCCATTCATACACTATATATACAGAAGTATGTGTACACCCCTTCATACACTATATATACAGAAGTATGTGGACACCACTTCATACACTATATATACAAATGTATGTGGACACCCCTTCAAATGACTGGATTCAGCTATTTCAGCCACACCTCTTTCTGACAGATGTATAAATCTGAGCGCACAGCCATGCAATCTCCATAGACAAACATTGGCAGTAGAATGGCCTTACTGAAGAGCTCAGTGACTTTCAATGTGGCAGCGTCATAGGATACCACATTTCTGTCCTGCTGGAGCTGCCTCGGTCAACTGTGAGTGTTGTTATTGTGAAGTAAGAAAGTCTAGGAGCAACAACAGCTCTGCCGCGAAGTGGTAGACCACACAAGCTCACAGAACGAGACTGCCGAATGCTAAAGTGTGTAGCGTGTAAAAATCGTCTGTCCTCGGTTGCAACACGGTTGCAACACTCACTATTGAGTTCTAAGCTGTCTCTGGAAGCAACGTCAGCACAATAATTGTTTGTCGGGAGCTCATAAAATGGGTTTCCATGGCCAAGCTGCCGCACACAAGCCTAAGATCACCACGCACAATGCTAAAGCATTGGCTGGAGTGTTGTGAAGCACACTGCCATTGGACCTCACCAATGCTCGTGGCTGAATGGAAGCAAGTCCCTGCAACAATGTTCCAACATCTAGTGGAAAGCTTTCCCACGAGAGTGAAGGCTGTTATAGCAGCAAAGGGAGGACCGACTCCATATTAATGACCATGATTTTGGAATGAGATGTTCGACAACCAGGTGTCCAGATACTTTTGGTAATATAGTGTAAGAGTAATTGAGGCAATTTATGATGAGATTAGGTTGAGTATTGATGTTCAGTGGTAGCAGCTGATATTTCAAGATGTAGGATGGTTGTTTGAGGGTATATTTCTATACTCCGTGGTTTTCTGGATCTAAAGTATAGTGGTGGATATTAAAGTATAGTGGTGGATATTGAAGTGTAGTGGTGGATATTGAAGTGTGGTGGTGGATATTGAAGTGTAGTGGTGGATATTGAAGTATAGTGGTGGATATTGAAGTGTAGTGGTGGATATTGAAGTGTAGTGGTGGATATTCAGGTATAGTGGTGGATATTGAAGTGTAGTTGAAAATATTGAAGTGTAGTGGTGGATATTGAAGTATAGTGGTGGATATTGAAGTGTAGTTGAACATATTGAAGTGTAGTGGTGGATATTCAGGTAGAGTGGTGGATATTGAAATATAGTGGTGATATTGAAGTGTAGTGGTGGATATGGAAGTGTAGTAGTGGATATTGAAGTGTAGTGGTGGATATTCAGGTATAGTGGTGGATATTCAGGTATAGTGGTGGATATTAAAGTATAGTGATGGATATTGAAGTGTAGTTGAAAATATTGAAGTGTAGTGGTGGATATTGAAATATAGTGGTGGATATTGAAGTGTAGTGTTGGATTTTGAAGTGTAGTGGTGGATATTGAAGTGTAGTGGTGGATATTGAAGTGTAGTTGTGGATATTGAAGTGTAGTTGAAAATATTGAATTGTAGTGTTGGATACTGAAGTGTAGTTGAACATTTTGAAATATAGTGGTGGATATTGAAGTGTAGTGTTGGATTTTGAAGTGTAGTGGTGGATATTGAAGTGTAGTGGTGGATATTGAAGTGTAGTTGTGGATATTGAAGTGTAGTTGAAAATATTGAAGTGTAGTGTTGGATACTGAAGTGTAGTGGTGGATATTGAAGTGTAGTGGTGGATATTGAAGTGTAGTTGAACATTTTGAAATATAGTGGTGGATATTGAAGTGTAGTGTTGGATTTTGAAGTGTAGTGGTGGATATTGAAGTGTAGTGGTGGATATTGAAGTGTAGTTGTGGATTTTGAAGTGTAGTGGTGGATATTGAAGTGTAGTGGTGGATATTGAAGTGTAGTTGTGGATATTGAAGTGTAGTTGAAAATATTGAAGTGTAGTGTTGGATATGGAAGTGTAGTAGTGGATATTGAAGTGTAGTGGTGGATATTGAAGTGTAGTTGAACATTTTGAAATATAGTGGTGGATATTGAAGTGTAGTGTTGGATTTTGAAGTGTAGTGGTGGATATTGAAGTGTAGTGGTGGATATTGAAGTGTAGTTGTGGATATTGAA
This sequence comes from Oncorhynchus kisutch, assembly GCF_002021735.2. Taxonomy (NCBI): domain Eukaryota; kingdom Metazoa; phylum Chordata; class Actinopteri; order Salmoniformes; family Salmonidae; genus Oncorhynchus; species Oncorhynchus kisutch. The sequence continues at coordinate 90,010,506 of NC_034187.2, forward strand.
GTGTAGTTGAAAATATTGAAGTGTAGTGTTGGATACTGAAGTGTAGTGGTGGATATTGAAGTGTAGTGGTGGATATTCAGGTATAGTGGTGGATATTCCGGTATAGTGGTGGATATTGAAGTGTAGTGGTGGATATTGAAGTGCAGTGGTGGATATTCAGGTATAGTGTTGGATATTCAGGTATAGTGGTGGATATTCAGGTATAGTGATGGATATTGAAGTGTAGTGGTGGATATTGAAGTGTAGTGGTGGATATTAAAGTATAGTGGTGGATATTGAAGTATAGTGGTGGATATTAAAGTGTAGTGCTGGATATTAAAGTGTAGTTGAAAATATTGCATTTTAGTGGTGGATATTGAAGTATAGTGTTGAAGTAAATTACCAATCTGTTCTTCCTACTATCACGGCCACCTAATCATCCCCAGTTTCCAATTGGCTCATTCGTCCCCCTTCCCCTCCCCTGTGTTCCCGTTGTCGTTGCTGTAAATGAGAATGTTTTCTCAGTCAATTTACCTGGTAAAATAGGGTTCAATATAAAATAAAATAATCTCTATGAAGCAGGTGTTTGGACGATATAGTCACAGATGTTGTTAAATATATCCTCCAAACACCGGCTTCGAGGACATTATTACTTTTGTACAACGGGTTACCAACATATTCAAATAATGATTGACGTATTTTCATTGAAAACTTTATTTTGATGAATTTATTCATACTTTCCACGAGATATTGTCCCAACACAACCTAGGGATGCTACCCAAGCCGGGTGGTTGTACATTCTATCAGTTAGGTTACCAGAGATGCGACCAGGATGGCGTGAAGAGTGAAAAGTTAGCTAGTGAACCAGGTTGGTGTAGTTCTCGGCCTAGCTTGTGAAACAGGTTGGTGTGGAAAGTTAGACCTAGCTAATGAAACAAGTTGGTGTGGGAAGTTAGACCTAGCTAATGAAACAGGTTGGTTTAGGAAGTTAGACCTAGCTAATGAAACAAGTTGGTTTGGAAAATTAGGCAAGGCTAGCGAAACAGGTTGGTGTTGAGAGTGTAGAGAGTTCAGCCTAGCTAGTGAAACAGGTTGGGGTGGAGTGAGTGGAGAGTTAGGTGTAGCTAGTGAAACAGGGTGGTGTAAAGAGTTGAGAGTTAGACCTAGCTAGTGAACCAGGTAGGTGTGGAAAATTAAGCTTATCTAATAAAACAGGTTGGGTGGAGATTTAGGCCGATCTAGTGAAACTTGGTTGGTGTGCAGTGTGTGGAGAGTTAGGCGTATTTAGTGAAACAGCTCGGTGTGCAGTTTGTGGAGTGTTAAACAGGTTGGTGTGGAAAGTTAAGAATAGGTAGAGAAACAGGTTGGTGTGGAGAAAGTGGAGTGTTAGTCTTAGCAAGTGAAACAGGATGGTGTGGAGAGTTAGGGCTAACTAGTGAAACAGGTTGGTGTGTAGAGCATTGAGTGTTGAACCTAACTAGTTTAAACATGGTTTGTGTGGTGAATTAAGACTAGCTAGTGAAACACATTGGTGTGGAGAGTGCGTAATGCTATGCTATGCCTAGATAGTGAAACAGGTTGGTGTTGAGAGTGTGTAGCGCTATACTATGGCTAGATAGTGAAACAGGTTGGTGTTGAGAGTTTGGAGAGCTCAGCCTAGCTGCTGAAAAAGATTGGTTTGGCGAGTATGAACTGTTTGGCCTAGCTTGTAAAAAACGTTGGTGTGGAGAGCGGAAAGTTAGGCCTAGCTAGTGAAACAGGTTAGTGTGGAGAGTTAGGCCTAGCTAGTGAAACAGGTTTGTATGGAGAGAGTGGATAGTTAGACCTAGCTTGTGATAAAATGTGGTGTGGAGAGTGGAATGTAAGGCCGAGCTAGTGAACCAGGATGATGTAGAGTTTTAGGCCTATCTAATGAAACAGGTTGGTGTATAGAGATAGGCAAAGCTAGTGAAATAGGCTGTCTGTTGTGGAGAATGTGGAGTGTTCATCCTAGCTAGTGTAACATGTTGGTGTGGAGAGTAAGGCCTAGCTGGTGAAAAAGAATGGTGTGGAGAGTTAGGCCTAGCTAGTGAAAAAGGTTGGTTTGGAGAGTGAAGATGTTTGCCTAGCTAGTGAAACAGGTTGGTGTGGAGAGTTAGGTCTAGCTCGTGAAAAATGTTGGTTTGCTAGAGTTAGGCCGAGCTAGTAAAAAAGGTTTGTATGGAGAGATAGGCCTATCTAATGAAACACGTTGATGTAGAGTGTCAGGCCTGGCTAGGGAGACAGATTGGTGTGAAGAGAATGGAGAGTTAGGCCTAGCAAGTGAAACAGGTTGGTATGGAGAGTTAGTCATAGCTAGTGAAACAGGTTGGTGTTGTGAGTCTGGAGAGTTAGGCCTAGCTAGCAAAACAGATTGGTGGAGAAAGTGAAATTGTTTTCTTGATAGTGAACCAGGTTGGTGTGGAGAGTGTTTAGCGTTAGGCCTAGATTGTGAAACAGGTTGGTGTGGAAAGAGAGAAGATGATGAAACAGGGTAGTGTGGAGAGAGTGGAAATGTAGTCCTAGCTAGCCAAACAGGTTGGTGAGGAAAATTTGTAGTAACTAGTGTAACAGTTTGGTGTGTAGAGTGTGGAGAGTTAGGCCTAGCTATTGAAACACGTTGGTGTGGAGAGTTAAGCAAATCAAATCAAATCAAATTGTATTAGTCACATGGACCGAATAGGTGAAATGCTTACTTACGAGCCCCTAACCAACAATGCAGTTTAAAAAAAATACAGATAAGAGCAACAGTAAACTAACAATAGCGAGACTATATACAGGGGGGTACCGGTACAGAGTCAATGTGCCGGTTAGTTGAGATACATGTAGGTAGAGTTATTAAAGTGACTGTAGATGATAACAACATAGAGTAGCCGCGGTGTAAAAGAGGAAGGGGGGGGTCAACGCAAGTAGTCTGGGTAGACATTTAATTAGATGTTCAGGAGTCTAATGGCTTGGGGGTAGAAGCTGTTTAGAAGCCTCTTGGATCTTGACTTGGCGCTCTGGTACTGCTTGCCGTGCGGTAGCAGAGAGAACAGTCTATGATTAGAGTGGCTTTGACAATTTTTAGGGCCTTCCTCTGACACCGCCTGGTATAGAAGTCCTGGATGGCAGGAAGCTTGGCCCAGTGATGTACTGGGCCGTTTGCACGACCCTCTGTAATGCCTTGAAGTCGAAGGCCAAGCAGTTGCCATACCAGGCAGTGATGCAACCAGTCAGGATGCTCTCGATGGTTCATCTGTAGAACCTTTTGAGGATCTGAGGACCCATGTCAAATCTTTTCAGTCTCCTGTTGGGGAAGAGGTTTTGTTTTGCCCTCTTCACGACTGTCTTGGTGTGCTTGGACCATGTTAGTTTGTTGGTGATGTGGATGCCAAGGAACTTGAAGCTCTCAACCTACTCCACTACAGCCCCGTCGATGAGAATTGGGGCGTGCTCAGTCCTCTTTTTCCTGTAATCCACAATCATCGCCTTTGTCTTGATCACGTTGAGGAAAGGTTGTTGTCCTGGCACCACACGGCCAGGTCTCTGACCTCGTTCCTATAGGCTGTCTCGTCATTGTCGGAGATCAGGCCTAACACTGTTGTATCATTGGCAAACTTAATGATGTTGTTGAAGTCACGCCTGGCCGTGCAGTCATGAGTGAACAGGGAGTTTGAGTTTATTACATTTTTTTACAGGGACAGTGCACATTAATCAACGTTTCAGTAAAAGTGCCGGTTTTAGCCAGCCGGCTAATTTTCAACCCCAGTCCCTGGGCAGGTTATTAAAAACAATTACAATAACAGTACAGATAATCATTGAGCAGTGAGCACACGCAGAGCAACATGGGACAAGAATGACGTAGCATGCAGACTGAGCAACAAAGCACAAAATGCAACAATTCAAGAATACAGGAGGGGACTGAGCACGCACCCCGGAGGGGCTCATGTGTTGAGAATCAGCGTGGCGGATGTGTTGTTACTTACCCTTACCACCTGGGGGCGGTCCATCAGGAAGTCCAGGATCCAGTTGCAGAGGGAGGTGTTTAGTCCCAGGGTCCTTAACTTTGTGATGAGCTTTGAGGGCACTATGGTGTTGAACGCTGACCTGTAGTCAATGAATAGCATTCTCACATAGGTGTTCCTTTTGTCCAGGTGGGAAAGGGCAGTGTAGAGTGCAGTAGAGATTGCATCATCTGTGTATCTGTTGGGGCAGTATGCAAATTGGAGTAGTTCTAGAGTTTTTTATAATTATGTATTTTTTTATTTCACCTTTATTTAACCAGGTAGGCTAGTTGAGAACAAGTTCTCTTTTACAACTACAACCTGGCCAAGATAAAGCAGTGAAACACAAACAACACAGAGTTACACATGGAATAAGCAAAACATACAGTCAATAACACAGTAGAAAAAAAGTATTAATACAGTGTGTGGAAATGAGGTAAGATAAGGGAGGTAAGGCAATACATTTAGCAGTTAATCACTTGATTAATAGGCTGGAGTGATAGATGTGCAGAAGATGAATGTGCAAGTAGAGATACTGGGGTGCAAAGGAGCAAAAAATAAATAAATAACAATATGGGGATGAGGTAGTTGGATGGGCAGATGGGCTATGTACAGGTGGGCTATGTACAGGTGCAGTGATCTGTGAGCTGCTCTGACAGCTGGTGCATAAAGTTAGTGAGAGTGATATGAGTCTCCAGCTTCAGTGATTTTTGCAATTCGTTCCAGTCATTGGCAGCAGAGAACTGGAAGGAAAGGTGGCCAAAGGAGGAATTGGCTTTGGGGGTGACCAGTGAAATATACCTGCTGGAGTGCGTGCTACGGGTGGGTGCTGCTTTGGTGACCAGTGAGCTGAGATAAGGTGGGGCTTTAATTAACCAGCAAAGACTTATAGATGACCTGGAGCCAGTGGGTTTGGCGACTAATATGAAGTGAGGGCCAGCCAACGAGAGCATACAGTTCGCAGTGGTGGATAGTGTTTGGGGCTTTGGTGACAAAACGGATGGCACTGTGATAGACTGCATCCAATTTGCTGAGTAGAGTGTTGGAGGCTATTTTGTAAATGACATTGCCGAAGTCAAGGATCGGTAGGATAGTCAGTTTTACGAGGGTATGTTTGGTAGTGAGTGAAGGATGCTTTGTTGCGAAATAGGATGCCGATTCTAGATTTAATTTTGGATTGGAGATGTGTGAGTCTGGAAGGAGAGTTTACAGTCTAACCAGACACCTAGGTATTTGTAGTTGTCCACATAGAACCGTCCAGCGTAGTGATGTTGGACAGGCGGGCAGGTGCTGGTAGCGATCGGTTGAAGAGCATGCATTTAGTTTTACTCGCATTTAAGGGCAGTTGGAGGCCACGGAATGAGAGTTGTATGGAATTGAAGCTCGTCTGGAGGTTAGTTAACACAATGTCCAAAGAAGGGCCAGAAGTATACAGAATGGTGTCGTCTGCGTAGAGGTGGATCAGAGACTCACCAGCAGCAAGAGCGACATCATTGATTTATACAGAGAAGAGAGCCGGCCCGAGAATTGAACCCTGTGGCACCCACATAGAGACTGCCAGAGGTCCGGACAACAGGCCCTCCGATTTGACACACTGAACTCTGTCTGAGACGTAGTTGGTGAACCAGGTGAGGCAGTCATTTGAGAAACCAAGGCTGTTGAGCCTGCCGATAAGAATGTGACGATTGACAGAGTCGAAAGCCTTGGCCAGGTCGATGAGTACAGCTGCATAGTATTGTCTCTTATCGATGGAAGTTATAATATCTTTTAGGACCTTGAGCATGGCTGAGATGCACCCATGACCAGCTCTGAAACCAGATTGTATAGCGGAAAAGGTACGGTGGGATTCTAAATGGTCGGTGATCTGTTTGTTAATTTTATCTTTCGAAGACCTTAGAAAGGCAGGGTAGGATAGATATAGGTCTGTAGCTGTTTGGGTCTAGAGTGACTCCCTCTTCGAAGACCGCGGCAGCGTTCCAATCCTTGGGAATCTCAGACGATGCAAAAGAGAAGTTGAATAGGCTAGTAATTAGGGTTCCAACAATTTCAGTTTATAATGTTAGAAAGAGAGGGTCCAGATTGTCTAGTCCTGCTGATTTGTAGGGGTCTGATTTGTAGAGATTTTGCAGCTCTTTCAGAACATCAGCTATCTGGATTTGGGTGAAGGAAAAATGGGGGTGGCTTGGGAAAGTTGCTGTGGGGGGTGTAGAGCTGTTGACCAGGGTAGGGGTGGCCAGGTGGAAGCGTGGCCGGCCGTAAGAAAAATCTGTATTGAAATTCTCAATTATTGTGGATTTATCAGTGGTGACAGTGTTTCCTAGCCTCAGTGCAGTGGGCAGCTGGGAGGAGGTGCTCTTATTCGCCATGGACTTTACAGTGTTCCAAAACCTTTTGAGTTTGTGCTGCAGGATGCAAATTTCTGTTTGGAAAAGCTAGCCTTTGCATTCCTAGCTGCCTGTGTATATTGGTACCTAACTTCCCTGAAAAGTTGTATATCACGGTGGCTATTCGATTCTAATGCAGTACACCACAGGATGTTTTTGTGCTGGTCATGGGCAGTCAGGTCTGGAGTGAACCATATCTGTTCCTGGATGATTTTTTTTTGAACGGGGCATGCTTATTTAAGATTGTGAGGAAAGCACTTTTACAGAATAACCAGAATAACCTTCTACTGACAGAATGAGGTCACTATCCTTCCAGGATACCCGGGCCAGGTGGGTTAGAAAGGCGTTCTCTGAAGTGTTTTAGGGAGCGTTTGACAGTGATGAGGGGTGGTCATTTGACAGCAGACCCATTACGGAAGCAAGCAATGAGGCAGTGATCGCTGAGATCCTGGTTGAAGACAGCGGAGGTGTATTTGGAGGGCAGGTTGGTTAGGATGATATCTATGAGGGTGCCTGTGTTTACGGATTTGGGCTTGTACTTGGTAGGTTCATTGATAATTTGTATGAGATTGAAGGCATCAAGTTTAGATGGTAGGATGGCCAGGGTGTTAAGGGTGTCCCAGTTTAGGTCACCGAACAGCACGAGCTCTGAAGATAGATACAATTCACATGGTGTCCAGGGCACAGCTGAGGGCAAAAGGTGGTCTATAGCAAGCGGCAATGGTGAGAAACTTGTTTCTGGAAAGATGGATTTTTAAAAGTAGAAGCTCAAATTGTTTGGGCACAGACCTGGATAGTAAGACAGAACTCTGCAGGCTATCTCTGCAGTAGATTGCAACTCCACCCCTTTGGCAGTTCTATCTTGTTGGAAAATGTTATAGTTAGGGATGGACATTTCAGGGTTTTTGGTGGCCTTCCTAAGACAGGATTCAAACATGACTAGGACATCTGGGTTGGCAGAGTGTGCTAAAGCAGTGAATAAAACAAACTTAGGGAGGAGGCTTCTAATGTTAACATGCATGAAACCAAGGCTATTACGGTTACAGAAGTCATCAAATGACAGCACCTGGGGAATAGGAGTGGAGCTAGGCACTGCAGATCCTGGATTAACCTCTACGTCACAAGAGGAGCAGAGGAGGAATAGGATAAGGGTATGGCTAAAGGCTATAAGAACTGGTTGTCTAGTGCATTCGGGAACAGAGGGTTAAAGGAGCAGGTTTCTGGGGCAGGTTTCTGGGCGTGGTAGAATAGATTCAATGCATTATGTTCAGACAAAGGTATGGTAGGATGTGAATGCAGTTGAGGTAAACCTAGGCATTGAGTGAAGATGAGAGAGGCATTGTCTCTAGAGACATCAATTAAACCAGATGAGGTCACCGCATGTGTGGGAGGTGGGACAAGAGATTTAGCTAATGCATATTGAGCAGGGCTGGAGGCTCTACAGTGAAATAAGACAATAGTCACTAACCAAAACAGCAATGGACAAGGCATATTGACATTAAGGAGAGGCATGCGTAGTCGAGTGATCATTGGGTCCAGTGAGTAGCTAGGCGGGCTGGAGATGACGATTCAGACAGCTAGCGGGCCTGGGATAGCAGGCTAGCAGAAGGGCCTTGGAGGGACGTCGCAACGGAAGAAGTCTGTTGTAGTCCCTTTGTGCTTTTACGTCGGCAGACCAGTCGTGATGGATCAGTTTCTGGGATAATGGTGTTGATGTGAGCCATGACCAGCCTTTCAAAGCACTTCATGGCTACAGACGTGAGTGCCAAGGATCGGTAGTTGTTTAGGCAGGTTACCTTAGTGTTCTTGGGCACAGGCGTAGTGCCTGTTGGTCTGCTTAAAACATGTTGGAATTATAGACTCAGACAGGGAGATGTTGAAAATGTCAGTGAAGACACTTACCGGTTGGTCAGCGCATGCTTGCAGTACACATTCTGGTAATCTGACTGGCCCTGCGGCCCTGTGAATGTTGACCTGTTTAAAGGTCTTACTCACATTGGCTGCGGAGAGCGTGATCACACAGTCTTCCAGAACAGCTGGTGCTCTGATGTGTGTTTCGGTGTTATTTGCCTCGAAGCGAGCATAGAAGTAGTTTAGGTCGTCTGGTCGGCTCGTGTCACTGGGCAGCTCTAAACTGGGCTTCCCATTGTAGTCTCTAATGGTTTGCAGACCCTGCCACATCTGCCTTGCGTCAGAGCCGGTGAAGTACGATTCGATCTTAGTCCTATATTGACGCTTTGCCTGTTTGATGGTTCATCGGATGGCATAGCTGGATTTCTTATAAGCTTCCAGGTTAGAGTTCCACTCCTTGAAAGCGGTAGCTCACGCCTTCAGCTCAGTGTGGATATGGCCTGTAATCCATAGCTTCTGGTTGGAGTATGTACGTACTGTCACTGTGGGGACGACATCATCGATGGACTTATTGATGAAGCCAATGACTGATGTGGTGTACTCCTCAATTCCAGTCTGCACTAGCAAAACAATCCTGTAGCTTAGCATTTGCTTCATCTGACCACTTCTTTTTATTGATCTAGTCACTGGTGCTTCATGCTTTAATTTTGGCTTGTAAGCAGGAATCAGGAGGATAGAATTATGGTCAGATTTGACAAATGGAGGGTGGGGGAGAGCTTTGTACGTCTCTGTGTGTGGAGTAAAGGTGGTCTATTCCCCCCCCCCCCTAGTTACACATTTAACATGCTGGTAGAAATTTGGTAAAACGGATTTAAGTTTCCCTGCAGTAAAGTCCCCGGCCACTAGGAGTGCCGCCTTTCGGTGAGCGTTATCTTGTTTGATTATGGAGGAACACAGCTCATTCAACGCTGTCTTAGTTTCAGCCTCTGACTGTGGGTGTATGTAAACAGCTACGAAGAATACTGATGAAAACTCTCTAGGTAGGTAGTGTGGTCTACAGTTTATCATGAGATACTCTACCTCAGGCTAGCAATAGTTTGAGACTTCCTTAGATATCGTGCACCAGCTGTTATTTACAAAAATACATTGTCCACCTCCCCATTTCTTACCAGATGCCGCTATTGTATCCTGCCGGTGCAGCGTAAAACCAGCCAGCTGTATGTTGATAGTGTTGTATTTCAGTCACATCTCTGTGAAGCTTCAGATATGACAGTTTTGAATGTCCCGTTGGTAGTTTCATCTTCTGTGTAGGTAATCTATTTTATTGTCCAAAGATTGCACGTTTGCTAGCAGAATGGAAGGAAGTGGGGGTTTATTCCATCGCCTACGAATTCTCAGGAGGCAGCCCGCCCTCTGGCCCCTTTTTCTCCACCTCCTCTTCACACAAATCACAGGGATCTGGGCCTGTTCCCGAGAAAGGAGTATATCGTTCGCGTCGGGCGCATCAGACTCGTTAAAGGAAAAAAAGGATTCTGCCAGTCCGTGGACAGTAATTGCAGTCCTGATGTCCAGAAGTTATTTTCGGTCATAAAAGACAGTAGTGGCATCATTATGTACAAAATAAGTAAAAAAAATAAGTTACAACCAATGCAAATAAATGAACAATAAAACAATAAAACATAATCGGTTGGGGTAAAACGTCTGCCTTCTTCTCCGGCGCCATCTAATCCTAGCTAATCCTAGGTAGTGAAACAGGTTGGTGTGGAGAGAGTGGCGTAGCTTGTGAAAGAAGTTGGTGTGGAGATGTAGGCATGTGGAGAGTGAATAGATGTGCCTATCTAGTGAAACAGGTTGGTGTTGAGAGCCTGGAGAGTTAGGCCTAGCTATTTAAAAACATTGGTGTGGAGAGTAAGGCCTAGCTAGTAAAACATGTAACTGTGGAGATTTAGGCCTAGCTATCAAAACAGGTTGGTGTGGAGAGTCAGGCCTAGCTATTGAATCATGTTGGTGTGGAGAGTTGATCATAGGTAGTGAAGCATGTTGGTGTGGCGAGTTAGGCATAGCTAGTATTACAGGCTGTTGTGAAAAATTAGGCCTAGCAAGTGAAACAGGTCAATATGGAGAGAGTGGAGAGTTAGGCCTAGCTGGTGGAATGTGTTTATGTGGAGAGTTAGGCCTAGCCTGTGACATAACTTGCTGAGGAGAGAATGGAAAGTTATGCCTAGCTAATGAAACAGGTCGGTGTGGAGAGAGTAGAGGGTTAGGCCTAGCTAGTGAAACATGTTGGAGTGGAGAGTTAGGCCTAGCTGGTGAAGTAGGTTGGTTTGGAGAGTTAGGCTTAGGTAGTGAAACATGTTGGTCTGGATAGTTTAGCCTAGATAGTGAAACAGCTTGGTGTGAAGAGTGTGAAGCGTTAGGCCTAGATAGTGAAACAGCTTGTTGTGAAGAGAGATGAGAGTTAGGCCTAGAAAGTGAAACAGGTTGGTGTGGAGAGTTAGTAAAAACATTTAGTGTGGAGAGTTAGGACTAGCTAGCGAAACAGGTTGGTGTGGAGAGAGTGCAAAGTTAGTCCTAGCTAGTGAAACAGGTTGGCGTTGAGATTTGGGTGTAGGTAGTGAAACAGGTTGGCGTGGATAGTTAGTTGTAGCTAGTGAAACAGGTTGGTTTGGAGAGCTAGGCATAGTTAGTGAAACAGTTCGTGGGCAGAGTTCGGCATGGCTAGTGAAAGGTTGGTTTGGAGAGTGTGAGGTGTTAGGCCTAGATAGTGAAACAGGTTGGTGTGGAGAGTGTGAAGATGTAGTCTTCGCTAGTGAAACATGTTGGTGTGGAGAGTTAGTAAAACATTTTAGTGTGGAGAGTTGGTTCTAGCTAGTGAAGCAGGTTGGCTTTGAGAGTTGGGTGTAGCTAGTGAAACAGGTTGGTGTAGAAAGTTGAGAGTTAGACCTAGCTAGTGAAACAGGTTTGTTTGGAGAGTTAGGCATGGCTAGTGAAAGGTTGGTGTGGATAGAGTGGAGAGTTAGGCATAGCTAGTGGAACAGGTTGGTGTGGAGGGAGTGGAAAGTTAGTCCTAGCTAGTGAAACAGGTTGGTAAGGAGAGTTGGGTGTAGCTAGTGAAACAGGTTGGTGTAGAAAGTTGAGAGTTAGACCTAGCTAGTGAAACAGGTTTGTTTGGAGAGTTAGGCATGGCTAGTGAAAGGTTGGTGTGGATAGAGTGGAGAGTTAGGCATAGCTAGTGGAACAGGTTGGTGTGGAGGGAGTGGAAAGTTAGTCCTAGCTAGTGAAACAGGTTGGTAAGGAGAGTGTAGAGAGTTTAGCCTAGCTAATGAAAGGTTTGTGTGGAGAGTTAGGTCTCGCCCCTCTTCGGTCTTGGTCTTGACTCTGACTTGATTTTCTCTGGTAGCATAGTCCGGGTAGCCATTTGATTAGCTGTTCAGGAGTCTTATGGCTTGGGGGTAAAAGCATTTGAGAAGTATTTTGGTCCCAGACTTGGTGGTCTGGTATCGCTTGCCATGAGGTAGCAGAGAGAACAGTCTATGACTGGGGTGGCTGGGGTCTTTGACAATTGTTAGGGCCTTCCTCTGACACTGCCTGGTATAGAGGTCCTGGATGGCAGGCAGTTTAGTCCCAGTGATGTACTGGGCCGTAAGCACTACCCTTTGTAGCGCCTTGCGGTCGGAGGCTCAGCAGTTGCTGTACCAGGCAGTGCTGCAACCAGTCAGGATGCTCTCAGTGTTGCAGCTGTAGAACCTTTTGAGGATCTGAGGACCTGCAAAATGCAAAATCTGTTAAGTTGACTGAGGGGCCAGCATCCTGGAGTCGCCTCTTCACTGTTGACATTGAGACTGGTGTTTTGCGGGTACTATTTAATGAAGCTGCCAGTTGAGGATTTGTGAGGAGTCTGTTTCTCAAACTAGACACACTAATGCACTTGTCCTCTTGCTCAGTTGTGCACCAGGGCTTCCCACTCCTCTTTCTATTCTGGTTAAAGCCCGTTTGAGATGTTCAGTGAAGGGAGTAGTACACAGCATTGTATGAGATCTTCAGTTGTTTGGCAATTTTCGCATAGAATAGCCTTTGTTTCTCACAGGAAGAATTGACTCACAAGTTTTAGAAGAAAGTTCTTTGTTTCTGGCCATTTTGAGCCTGTAATCGAACCTACAAATGCTGATGCTCCAGATACTCAACTAGTCTTAAGAAGGCCAGTTTTAATCAGAACAACAGTTATCAGCTGACTAACATGATTGCAAATGGTTTTCTAATGATCAATTAGCCTTATAAAATTATAAACTTGGATTGGCTAACCCATCGTGCCATTGGAACACAGGAGTGATGGTTGCTGATAATGTGCCTCTGTACGCCAATGTAGATATTCCATAAAAAAATCTGCCTTTTCCAGCTACAATAGTCATTTACAACATTAACAATGTCTACACTGTATTTCGGATCAATTTGATTATATTTTAATGGACAGAAAATGTCTAAGTGACCCCAAACTTTTGAACAGTAGTGCACATATGAGATGAGTAGAGTAAGACAAGTTAAAATTATTAAGGTGTCATTGTTTAAAAGTGACTAGTGATCCATTTATTAAAGTGGACAGGGATTTAAGTCTCAAATTAGGCGGACGCCTTTCAGTCTGATGGCCTTGAGATAAAACCTGTTTTTCAGTCTCTCGGTCCCAGTTTTGATGCACCTGTACTGACCTCGCCTTCTGGATGGTAAATGGGGTGAACAGGCAGTGGCTCGGGTGGTTATTGTTCTTGATGATCTTTTTGGCCTTCCTGTGACATCGGGTGCTGTAGGTGTCTTAGAGGGCAGGTAGTTTGCCCACGGTGATGCATTGTGCAGAAAGCACCACCCTCTGGAGAGCCTTGCGGTTGAGGGCGGTGCAGTTGCTGCTGTTTCCTGAAGTCCATGATCATCTTCTTTATTTTGTTGACGGTGAGTGAGAGGTTGTTTTCCTGACACCGCACTCCGAGTGCCCTCACCATGTTCCTGTAGGCTGTCTCATCGTTGTTGGTAATCAGGCCCACTACTGTTGTGTCATCTGCAAACTTGATTATTGAGTTTGAGGCGTGCATGACCACGCCTCAAGTCGTGGGTGAACAGGGAGTACAGGAGGGGGCTGAGCATGCACCATTCATAGGCTTCAGTGTTAAGGGTCAGCAAAGTGGAGATGTTGTTTCCTACCTTAAACACCTGGGGGCGGCCGTTAGAAAGTCCAGGACCCTTTTGCACAGGGCGGGGTTAAGACCCATGGCCTCCAGCTTGATGATGAGCTTGGAGGGTACTATGGTGTTGAATGCTGAGCTGTAGTCAATGAACAGCATTCTTACATAGGTATTCCTCTTGTCCAGATGGGTTAGGGCAGTGTGCAGTGTGATTGCGATTGCTTCGTCTGTGGACCAGTTGGGGCGATATGCAAACTGAAGTGGGTCTAGAGTGGCAGGTAAGGTGGAGGTAAAATGATCCTTGACTAGCCTCTCAAAGCACTTCATGATGTCAGAAGTGAGTGCTACGGGGCGGTAGTCATTTAGTTCAGTTATCTTTGCCTTCTTGGGTACAAGGACAATGGTGGCCATCTTGAAGCATGTAGGGAGCGCAGACTGGGATAGGGAGAGATTTAATATATTTGTAAACACACCAACCAGCTGGCCTGCACATGCTCTGAGGACATGGCTAGGGATGTCATCTGGGCCAGCAGCCTTGTGAGGGTTAACACGTTTAAATGTCTTACTCATGTCGGACACGGAGAAAGAGAGGGGGGGGCTGCAGTTCTTGGTAGCGGGCTGCGATAGTGGCACCATATTATCTTCAAAGCGGGCAAAGAAGGTGTTTAGTTTGTCTGGAAGCGTGACATCAGTGTCCGTGACGTGGCTGGTTTTATTTTTGTAGTCCGTAATTGCCTGTAGACCCTGCCAGATACGTCTCGTGTCTAAGTCGTTGAAGTAGGACTTCACTTTGTCCCTATACCGACATTTTGCTTGTTTGATTGTCTTGCGAAGGGAATAACTACACTGTTTATATTCAGCCATATTCCCAGACCTCTTTCCATGGTTAAATGTGGCGCTTTCAGTTTTGTGCGAATGCCACCATCCATCCACGGTTTCTGGTTAGGGTAGGTTTTAATAGTCACAGTGGGCACAACATTACACTTCCTTATAAACTCACTCACCAAGTCAGCATATAAATCAAAGTTGCTCTCTGAGGCTTAGTTTAGTTTAGTTGATTAATTCGACCATTTTAAAAAACAAGCACACATAAAACTTGAAAAAGCCACACATGCACATGAATGAAATCATTGAGGATAACACACAATACAGACTGGGACTTATTTCCCATTGTTAAATCATGGAGGATAACACACAATACAGACTGGGACTTATTTCCCATTGTTAAATCATGGAGGATAACACACAATACAGACTGGGACTTATTTCCCATTGTTAAATCATGGAGGATAACACACAATACAGACTGGGACTTATTTCCCATTGTTAAATCATGGAGGATAACACACAATACAGACTGGGACTTATTTCCCATTGTTAAATCATGGAGGATAACACACAATACAGACTGGGACTTATTTCCCATTGTTAAATCATGGAGGATAACACACAATACAGTCTGGGACTTATTTCCATTGTTAAATCATGGAGGATAACACACAATACAGTCTGGGACTTATTTCCCATTGTGGTCCTCTTGAGACAAGATGGCTGGACAAGATGGAACACAGTATGGCAGTGAAATAATAAAACAATAACATAGAAGAAGAACATCTATCTCATCATTCCAGTTACATCATAGGGGTTATTTATATGGGCTCAGAAGACATCAAACATATTTTTACTTTACTTTTAAAGCTGCCCAGAGAGGACATTGTTTTTATGGGCAGAGGCAACTTATTCCGTTCTGAGGCTCCAGTATACAAGAAAGTACCTTTCCCAGCATTACTCCTGAACCTGTATAAGCACACATCAGAAACACCTGATCTGGTGCTGTGATTGTGTGCATCCCTAACACGAGGAAAGTCATCACTTAGATATCTGGACGCAGGACCATAAATACTCCTGTAAACTAAACCTAGTCTAATCTGGGACACCCTAGCCTCAACAGGTAGCCAGTTTAGTTCCTGAAAGCAGCTCCTGACTATGTGTGTACGTGGACTCACCTTCAATACTACCCTGATCAGCTTATTCTGGGATATCTGGAGCTTCCCCTTCATAAGTTTAGATAAGCCCCCAAACCAGGAAGTACTAGCATAGTCAAAGCCCGGAACATTTCCCAGTCCGCATGATCAAAACAATCTTGAAGCGTGGATTAAGATTGGTCAGACCAGCGTTGAATGGTTCTAGTCACGGGTATATCCTGTTTGAGTTTCTGCCTATAAGACGGTAGGAGCAAGATAGAGTCATGGTCGGATTTGCCGAAGGGAAGGCGAGGGAGGGCCTTGTATGCATCACGGAAGTTAGAGTAGCAGTCATCGAGGGTATTACAAACCAAGTACTGCAATCAATATGCTGATAGAATTTAGGTAGCCTCATTCTCAAATGTTCTTTGTTAAAATCCCCATCTACAATAAATGCAGCCTCAGGATATATGGTTTCCAGTTTACATAGATACCAGTAAAGTTCCTTGAGGGCCGTCGTGGTGTCTGCTTGAGGGGGTATATACACAGCTGTGACGATAACTGATGAGATGTACACAGAGAGTTAATATTAATAATATGCATGTCAATCTCTCCTAGCTCAAAGTAGAGGAGAGATTGACTTCATCACTACTTGTGTTTGAGAGGTATTGACATGTTGAAAGCACTGAGTTGTCTGTTTGAACTACTGGGGCACAGCTCAAAAACCCATGCATACCCCACAAGACATGCCACCAGAGGTCTCTTCACAGTCCCCAAATCCAGAACAGACTATGGAAGGAGCACAGTACTAAATAGAGCCATGACTAAATGGAACTCTATTCCACATCAATCAACTCATGAAAGCAGTAAAATTAGATTAAAAAAACACCTTATGGAACAGCGGGGACTGTGATGCAACCCAAACATAGGCACAGACACATGCATACACACACACACGATAGCATACGCGCTATTCATATACATGGATTTTGTACAGTATATATGTGGTAGTGGTGGAGTAGGGGCCTGAGGGCACACAGTCTGTGAATGTATTGCAATGTTTTTAAAATGTTATAAACTGCCTTCATTTTTCTGGACCCAAGGAAGATTAGCTGCTGCCTTGGCACGAATTAATGGGGATCCATAATAAACCCCAGGAAGAGTAGCTGCTGCTTTGGCACGAACTAATGGGCATCCATAATAAATCCCAGGAAGATTAGTTGCTGCCTTGGCAGGAGCTAATGGGGATCCATAATAAACCCCAAGAAGAGTAGCTGCTGCCTTGGCAGGAACTAATGGGGATCCATAATAAACCCCAGGAAGAGCAGCTGCTGCGTAAGATTACACCATGGGTCATTAATCATGAAGCATACACCCCTGCCCTTCTTCTTCCCAGAGAGGTGTTTATCTCTGTCGGCACGATATTTCTAAAACTAAAAGCATTTTATTTGGGACAAACCATTCACTAAACCCTAAAGCTTAACTAAATCCTGTAATGATTAATGTGGAAATTAAGCAAGTTAAGGTGACTCAACTGCTTGATGTAACCCTGGATAGTAAACTATTATGGTAAAAACATACTGATGCAACGGTAATTGGTAAGATGGTCTATCCGTAATAAAGTGCTGCTCTACTTTCGTGTCATCGCTAGTCCGACAGGCCCTAGTTTTTGTTACACCTCGACTATTGCCCAGTCATATGGTCAAGTGAATCAACATCAATTATCTCCTGGATAAAAGTAGAGATGAACTGCATCACTACTTGTCTTTGTTAGAGGTATTGACATGTTGTTGAAAGCACCAAGCTGTTTGTTCAAATGACTAGCACACAGCACAGACAAACATACGTAGCTAACTAACACTACCTACAGCTTGACTGGTATTTTATTTTGAATTTAACCTTTGTTTAACTAGTCATATCAGTTAAGAACAAATTCTTACTTACAGTGACAGCCTAGGAAGAGTGGACTAACTGCCTTGTTCAGGGGCAGAAGAAAAGATTTTACCTTGTCAGCTCGGGATTCGATCTAGCAACCATACCCTAACCCGGACGATTGACTGTCCCAACACTCTAACCACTAGGCTGCCTGCCACCCCTGTGGTCAGGCGGAGCTCTGCTTTACAGATGTTGTACCTATTTAGATGTTGGGGCTCTACTTTTAGGATCTTCATTCAAAATTCAAAAATTAACGCACATCTGAGCTATCTTTTTTTGCAGGTGCATGGTAACAGTTGAATAAGATGACAAAAAAGAAGAAACCCGCACACTGCTCTTGGTAGTATCACTGATCTTTAATAAGCTTTACGTTTCGGCCTCAAAGCCTTCCTCGTAGCTTTTGTGAGTTTTTTAAATTAGCAACCGTATGTAGACATAACTTAACCCACATCCATTCAATGCATTTAATGGGGTTGAAGTTGAGGGAAATTTTACAAATGTTTAGCCTAAAAGCAAATTCTGTTTTATAGTTAACAACTCAATTATCACCTATTGTAGTTTAGTCAAAGAAGAAGCAATGTAAGTCTAAATACTGGGGCTCCCGGTTGCGCAGTGGACTAAGGCACTGTGTCTTAGTGCTAGAGGCGTCACTACAGACCCTGGCTCACAACCGGCTGTGATTGGGAGTCCCATAGGGTGACACACAATGGGCCCAGCATCGTCCGGGTTAGGGTATGGCCGAGGTAGGCCGTCATTGTAAATAAGAATTTGTTCTTTAACTGACTTGCCTAGTTAAATTAAAGTAAATATATATATACATACAGTTGAAGACGGAAGTTCACATACACTTAGGTTGGAGTCATTAAAACTACCACTCCACAACACATTCTCTGGAGTGATAAATCACATTTCACCATCTGGCAGTCCGATGGACAAATCTGGGTATGGTGGATGCTAGGAGAGTGCCACCTGCCCCACTGTAAAGTTTGGTGGAGGAGGAATAATGGTCTGGGGCTGTTTTTCATGGGTAGGGCTAGGCCCCTTAGTTTCAGTGAAGGGAAATCTTAACACTGCAGCATACAATGACATAGACGATTCTGTGCTTCCAACTTTGTGGCAACAGTTTAGGGAAGGCCCTTTCCTGTTTCAGCATGACAATACCCCCATGCACAAATCGAGGTCCATTCAGAAATGGTTTGTCGAGATCGGTGTGGAAGAACTTTACTGGCCTGCACGTAGTCCTGACCTCAACTCCATCAAACACCTTTGGGTTGAATTGGAAGGCTGACTGCGAGCCAGGCCTAATTTCCCAACACCAGTGCCTGACCGCACTAATGCTCTTGTGGCTGAATGGAAGCAAGTCCACACGGCAATATTCCAACATTTAAGCCTTCCCAGAAGAGTGGAAGCTGTTGTAGCAGCAAAGGGGGGACCAACTCAATATTAATGCCCATGATTTTGAAATGAGATGTTTGATGAGCAGGTGTCCACATACTTTTGGTCGTGTAGTGTATGTCAGAGTATCATAACCGCCATCGACAAAAGACAACACTGTGTAGCCGTATCCATTGACCTGGCCAAGGCTTTTGACTCTGTCAATCATCACATTCTTATCGGCAGACTCAACAGCCTTGGTTTCTCAAATGATTGCCTCGCCTGGTTCACCAACAACCTCTGGCAGTCTCTATGGGGGTGCCACAGGGTTCAATTCTCGGGCTGACTCTCTTCTCTGTATACATCAATGATGTCGCTCTTGCGGCTGGTGATTCTCTGATCCACCTCTACGCAGACGACACCATTCTGTATACTTCTGGCCCTTCTTTGGACACTGTGTTAACTAACCTCCAGACGAGCTTCAATTCCATACAACTCTCCTTCTGTGGCTTCCAACTGCTCTTAAATGCAAGTAAAACTAAATGCATGCTCTTCAACCGATCGCTGGACGCACCTGCCAGGCCTGCCAAGCATCACTACTCTGGACGGTTCTGACTGAATATGTGGACAACTACAATTATCTAGGTGTCTGGTTAGAATGTAAACTCTCCTTCCAGACTGATATTAAGCATCTCCAATCCAAAATTAACTCTAGAATCGGCATCCTATTTCGCAACAAAGCAACCTTCGCTCATGCTGCCAAACATACCCTCGTTAAATTGACTCTCCTATCGATCTTTGACTTTGGCGATGTCATTTACAAAATAGCCTCCAACACTCTACTCAGCAAATTGGATGCAGTCTATCACAGTGCCATCCGTTTTGTCACCAAAGCCCTATATGCTACCCACCACTGCGACCTGTATGCTCTCGTTGGCTGGCCCTTGCTTCATATTCGTCGCCAAACTCACTGGCTCCAGGTCATCTATAAGTCTTTGCTAGGTAAAGCCCCGCCTTATCTCAGCTCACTGGTCACCAAAGCAGCACCCACCCGTAGCATGCGCTCCAGCAGGTATATTTCACTGGTCACCTCCAAAGCCAATTCCTGCTTTGGCATCCTTTCCTTCCAGTTCTCTGCTGCCAATGACTGGAACGAATTGCAAAAATCTCTGAAAATGGAGACTTATATCTCGATCATCAACTTTAATTAAGCATCAGCTATCAGAGCATCTTACAAATCATTGCACCTGTACTTAGCCCATCTGTAAATATCCCATCCAACTACCTCATCCCCATATTGTTATTATTATTATTAATTATTTTTGCTCCTTTGCACCCCAGTTGCACATTCATCTTCTGCACATCTATCACTTCAGTGTTTATTTGCTAAATTGTAATTACTTTGCCACTATGGTCTATTTATTGCCCTACCTCCCTAATCTTACTTCATTTTACTTCATTTGCACACACTGTATATAGATTTTTTATATTGTGTTATTGACTGTACGTTTGTTTATTCCATGTGTAACTCTGTGTTGTTGTTTGTGTCGCACTGCTTTGCTTTATCTTGGCCAGGTCGCAGTTGTAAATGAGAGCTTGTTCTCAACTGGCCGACTGGTTAAATAAAGGTGAAATAAATTTTTTAAATAGAAGAGTCATTACCAGTTGCATTCATGATGAGGTCAGGACTAGTCTCTTACAACAGCCACCATGACTATGGCACTATTAGGGTCTGTAATAAGGGTTAGGGGTTAGGGTTAGGGTTAGGGTTAGGGTTAGGGGTTAGGGGTTGGGGTTAGGGTTAGGGTTAGGGTTAGGATTAGGATTAAGGTTAGGGGTTAGGGTTAGGCCTGGGTTCACATTCATTAGAGTTTCTTGTAACATGATCTTCAGTTGATGTCTTCTCTGCAGCTGCTCATTGGAGTTATGAAGCAAGCAGCTAGTGTTGATATGATTGGCCTGGCTGGGGGCTTGCTGCCCAGGGAAATCCCTTGCTTTTTTGTTGAAATATGTTGAAAGTTGAAAATATTTTGTATGTTTGCTTGTGTGTTTTTGTGTTATTAGTTTCAGTGGCTGTGTGATTGTGTATGTTTTCAATGTGTTTCAGTGGCTGTGTGAATGTGTATGTTTTCAATGTGTTTCAGTGGCTGTGTGAATGTGTATGTTTTCAATGTGTTTCAGTGGCTGTGTGAATGTGTATGTTTTCAATGTGTTTCAGTGGCTGTGTGATTGTGTATGTTTTCAATGTGTTTCAGTGGCTGTGTGATTGTGTATGTTTTCAATGTGTTTCAGTGGCTGTGTGATTGTGTATGTTTTCAATGTGTTTTAATGGCTGTGTGAATGTGTATACTTTCTGTATGTGACTTTACGATCATTTATGTCTCTCTGTTTTCACATAATTTCTCTACTGTCTCTGTTCTCACCTGCCTCTGCTGTCCCTCCCTGTCTCTCTCTCCCTCTCTCTCTCTCGGTTATGACTTCATTCCACAGGAGATATGGATGGCCAATGGTGGGACCATGCATCTTGGCATAGCGAGGCCTTGTCTATGGTATGAACATGAATGGAGCCCCCCCACCACCCTCTATCATCTCACTTTTTCTTTGTTTTGATTTCAGATGTGCATGCATTTTTTAACAAAATTGTATTGACCTCATCCCAACCCTGTAGGCAACAGTCAAAGGGGAAACATCTAAACCAATGAGCAAGCATTATTATTGGACACCAACTCTAATACTCTATCTGAGAGGCAAAATAAATCAAATTGTGTTTGTCACACGCGCCAAATACAACAGGTGTAGGGTTAGGGTTAACCTTACAATGAAATGCTTACTTACGAGCCCTAACCAACAGTGCAGTTTTAAGAAAAATAAGAGTTAAGTAAAAAATAATCAAACAACAATAAGGATATACAGGGGTACCGGTACGCTGTGGGGGGTAGTCCTGGAAGAGGATGTGGAACTTGGACCCCAAGGTAAAGACATTGATACGTGCAGTAGAACAACCCTAAACAAGGCCAGTCAGAATAGCTGTAGTGAGAAGGCTCTGTAGTGATAAGTTATAGGTTATACCTGCCTATTGTAAAGTGCTTTCTACTTACTACATTACTCACTACAAATACTACAACACACTACAACTACTACAACCCACTACAATTACTACAACTACTACAACCCACTACAACAACAACAACAATCCTCTACAACTACTTACTGACTACTGCCTTAATTTGTTGGACCCCAGGAAGAGTAGCTGCTGCTTTGGCAGCAGCTAATTGGGATCAATAATAAATACAAATGCAAACACTGCAACCCACTATAGCCACTTATTCATGACAATTACTACAACCAACTACAACTACTTATTCACTACAATCTCTACAACCAACTACAACTAAAACAACAGCACACTACAGCTAATTACTCACTGCAGTTACTGCAACCCACTATGATTACTACAACCAACTACTGCCCTGAATGCCTCTACTGATCCTACAGCTATTGTATACAGTAATCATGTGCCTATGAACCAGATTTATACTGTTAGCACTGAGGCGGTGTGCCCTAGTAGGAAGTCCACTGTGTGCAGCTCACTCTGCACTAACATCAATAACATGAGAATATCTACTTCTGCTATGCTTCCCAGTAAGGCAATGAAAACAAGCATGCATCCCAGAAAAGTGTACAAAATAGCCCATGTTAACACATGTAGCTTAAGAAACAAGGTTCATAAAATTAATAACTTGCTAGAAACAGATGACATTCATATTCTGACTATCTCTGAAACTCACCTAGACAATACCTTAGATGATACAGTGGTAGTGGTGATACAGTAGCAATACAAGGTTATAACATTAGCAATACAGGTTATACAGAAATGCCAGTGGTGGAGGTGTTGCTGTTTATATTCAGAACCACATTCC
Organism: Oncorhynchus kisutch; assembly: GCF_002021735.2. NCBI lineage: Eukaryota > Metazoa > Chordata > Actinopteri > Salmoniformes > Salmonidae > Oncorhynchus > Oncorhynchus kisutch. Next base: position 90,033,088 of record NC_034187.2, read on the forward strand.
TGTAAAGATTAGAGAGGATTTCATGTTAAATACTGTTGAAGTAATATGGCTACATGTTCCTCTGCCTCACCTAAAGCTCATTGTTGTGGGAAGCTGCTATAGACCACCAAGTGCTAACCGTCAGTATCTGCATAATGTGTGAAATGCTTGATAATGTACAGTACCAGTAAAATGTTTGGACACACATACTCATTCAAGGGTTTTTCTTTATTTGTACTATTTTCTAAATTGTAGAATAATAGTGAAGACATCAAAACTATGAAATAACACATGCAGTAACCAAAAAAGTGTAAAACCAATCAGAATATACAGTTGAAGTCAAAAGTTTACATAACTCTCTCTCTTCCTCCTCTCTCTCTCTTTTCCTACTCCCCTCTCTCTCTTTCTCTCTCTCTCTTTCTCTGCATGTTTCCCAGTGCATGCTTCTCCATCTACCCACCACTGCTGTGGTCACACAAACTCTTAAATCAGATGCCAATTGATATATGAATGACCACTTCTCCTGTGTCATCACTGCATTTAAAATGCATGACAGTTGGATTTGTTACACAGTGTAATATACTGCCTATACCGACCTTGCAGCACATGAAGACAGCACAGTATACTGCCTATACTGACTTTACAGCACAGTGTACTATACTGCCTATGCTGACTTTACAGCACAGTGTAATATATTGCCTATACATACCTTGCAGCACATGAAAACAGCACAGTGTAATATACTGCCTATACGGACTTTACAGCACAGTGTACTATACTGCCTATACTGACTTTACAGCACAGTGTACTATACTGCCTATACTGACTTTACAGCACAGTGTACTATACTGCCTATACTGACTTTACAGCACACTGTAATATATTGCCTATTCTGACTTTACAGCACAGTGTACTATACTGCCTATACTGACTTTACAAGCACAGTGTACTATACTGCCTATACTGACTTTACAGCACACTGTAATATATTTCCTATTCTGACTTTACAGCACACTGTAATATATTGCCTATTCTGACTTTACAGCACACTGTAATATATTTCCTATTCTGACTTTACAGCACACTGTAATATATTGCCTATTCTGACTTTACAAGCACAGTGTAATATACTGCCTATACTGACTTTACAAGCACAGTGTAATATACTGCCTATACTGACTTTACAGCACAGTGTACTATACTGCCTATACTGACTTTACAAGCACAGTGTAATATACTGCCTATACTGACTTTACAAGCACAGTGTAATATACTGCCTATACTGACTTTACAGCACACTGTAATATATTGCCTATTCTGACTTTACAGCACAGTGTACTATACTGCCTATACTGACTTTACAAGCACAGTGTACTATACTGCCTATACTGACTTTACAGCACAGTGTACTATACTGCCTATACTGACTTTACAGCACAGTGTACTATACTGCCTATACTGACTTTACAGCACAGTGTACTATACTGCCTATACTGACTTTACAGCACATGAAGACAGCACAGCAAGCTTTCATAGGGTTTTTCCTATACTCATCATGACAGATTCAGTGGTTATACTGATGTACCTGGATAGAGCACCATTTGACACTAAATTCCAATGTCTCTTGATCTAAGTTTGTGTAATCACGATGCATCACAAGTAATATGGCCTCCACCCTTCTTTCTGTTGAGTATGTTCTTCTATATTGTATTCTTGTTCTAATGTTTTGTTTTGAAACATGAGAAGCCTATTTGTTGTAAAACACAACATGTGTGTTGTCACTTTGACCTCGTAGCACCCGATGACATGGCAACCATCCAAAGATGGCGAGCGCCTGATTGGGCGGATTATACTAAACAAGAGGATGAAGGATGGAACGGTGCCCCGAGACACAGGAGCTCTGCTGGGACTCAAGGTAAGCCCTGATCCTGGACCTGCTCCTAACCCTAACCCGTAGACACAGGAGCTCTGCTCTAGACTCAAGGTAAGCCCTGATCCTGGACCTGCTCCTAACCGCAAACTACAGACACAAGAGCTCTGCTGGGACTCAGGATATGGGGACAATATCTGGGCTGACTCAAATCAAATTTTATTGGTCACATGAGCCGAATACAACAGGTGTAGACTTTACATGAAATGCTTACTTCTGAGCCCATTTCCCAACAGTGCAGAGTTTAAAATATTTGATAAATAAACTATTTAAACATTGAGGGAATCATATTTGAGTTAGAAAATGATGTTCATATGATAGGTAAGACATACAAAACCTTGCAGAGTTTATCCAACTGACAATCTTTTAGAAAAAAATATTAACTATTGGAACCAAGACTTAAAAATAACTGATGTTGGTTCAAGATTGAGGGAAAGTTGGAGTGTAACGACATTACAGTTAACAAAAATGTAGTGGGTCTGGTCAGGGTGATGTAGATGGGGGGAGCTAGTGGGTCTGGGCAGGGTGATGCAGATGGGAAGAGCTAGTGGGTCTGGGCAGGGTGATGCAGATGGGAAGAGCTAGTGGGTCTGGGCAGGGTGATGTAGTTGATCTGAAGATGGGGGAGCTAGTGGGAATGGGCAGGGTGATGTAGTTGATCTGCAGATGGGGGAGCTAGTGGGTCTGGGCAGGGTGATGTAGTTGATCTGCAGGGTGACGTAGTTGATCTGCAGATGGGGGAGCTAGTGGGACTGGGCAGGGTGATGTAGATGATCTGCAGATGGGACTGGGCAGGGTGATGTAGTTGATCTGGGGATGGGGGAGCTAGTGGGACTGTGCAGGGTGATGCAGATGGGGGGAGCTAGTGGGTCTGGGCAGGGTGATGTAGTTGATCTGCAGATGGGGGAGCTAGTGGGCATGGGCAGGGTGATGTAGCTGATCTGCAGATGGGGGGAACTTGTGGGTCTGGGTAGGGTGATGTAGTTGATCTGCAGATGGGAGAGCTAGTGGGTCAGGGCAGGGTGATGTAGTTGATCTGCAGATGGGAAGGCTAGTGGGTCTGGGCAGGGTGATGTAGTTGATCTGCAGATGGGGGAGCTAGTGGGTCTGGGCAGGGTGATGTAGTTGATCTGCAGATGGGGGAGCTAGTGGGCATGGGCAGGGTGATTTAGCTGATCTGCAGATGGGGAAAAAAGTGTGGGTCTGGGCAGGGTGATGTAGTTGATCTGCAGATGGGAGCGCTAGTGGGTCTGGGCAGGGTGATGTAGTTGATCTGCAGATGGGGGAGCTAGTGGGTCTGGGCAGGGTGATGTAGTTGATCTGCAGATGGGGGAGCTAGTGGGTCTGGGCAGGGTGATGTAGTTGATCTGCAGATGGGGGAGCTAGTGGGTCTGGGCAGGGTGATGTAGATGATCTGCAGATGGGGGAGCTAGTGGGACTGGGCAGGGTGATGTAGATGATCTGCAGATGGGTCTGGGCAGGGTGATGTAGTTGATCTGCAGATGGGGGAGCTAGTGGGTCTGGGCAGGGTGATGTAGTTGATCTGCAGATGGGCCTGGGCAGGGTGATGTAGTTGATCTGCAGATGGGGGAGGTAGTGGGACTGGGCAGTGTGATGTAGTTGATCTGCAGATGGGTCTGGGCAAGGTGATGTAGTTGATCTGCAGATGGGACTGGGCAGGGTGATGTAGTTGATCTGCAGATGGGGGAGCTAGTGGGACTGGGCAGCGTGATGTAGTTGATCTGCAGATGGGTCTGGGCAAGGTGATGTAGTTGATCTGCAGATGGGACTGGGCAGGGTGATGTAGTTGATCTGCAAATAGGGGAGCTAGTGGGTCTGGGCAGGGTGAAGTAGTTGATCTGCAGATGGGACTGGGCAGGATGATGTAGTTGATCTGGGGATGGGGGAGCTAGTGGGACTGTGCAGGGTGATGCAGATGGGGGGAGCTAGTGGGTCTGGGCAGGGTGATGTAGTTGATCTGCAGATGGGGGAGCTAGTGGGCATGGGCAGGGTGATGTAGCTGATCTGCAGATGGGGGGAACTTGTGGGTCTGGTTAGGGTGATGTAGTTGATCTGCAGATGGGAGAGCTAGTGGGTCTGGGCAGGGTGATGTAGTTGATCTGCAGATGGGAAGGCTAGTGGGTCTGGGCAGGGTGATGTAGTTGATCTGCAGATGGAGGAGCTTGTGGGCATGGGCAGGGTGATGTAGCTGATCTGCAGATGGGGGGAGCTAGTGGGTCTGGGCAGGGTGATGTAGTTGATCTGCAGATAGGGGAGCTAGTGGGTCTGGGCAGGGTGATGTAGATGATCTGCAGATGGGAGAGCTAGTGGGTCTGGGCAGGGTGATGTAGTTGATCTGCAGATGGGCCTGGGCAGGGTGATGTAGTTTATCTGCAGATGGGGGAGCTAGTGGGACTGGGCAGTGTGACGTAGTTGATCTGCAGATGGGTCTGGGCAAGGTGATGTAGTTGATCTGCAGATGGGACTGGGCAGGGTGATGTAGTTGATCTGCAGATGGGGGAGCTAGTGGGACTGGGCAGCGTGATGTAGTTGATCTGCAGATGGGTCTGGGCAAGGTGAGGTAGTTGATCTGCAGATGGGTCTGGGCAGGGTGATTTAGTTGATCTCCAGATGGGGGGGCTAGTGGGTCCGGGCAGGGTGATGTAGTTGATCTGCAGATGGGAATGGGCAGGGTGATGTAGTTGATCTGGAGATGGGGGAGCTAGTGGGACTTGGCAGGGTGATGTAGTTGATGTATGTATGATGTTGTAGTTTATGTATGTTTTGTATTGTTTATAACATATCAAATCAAATCTTACAAAATAAAGGAAATAGTAATGACACAAAAACAATAAGAAGTCTATATAAATGGAGTACCAGTACCAAGTCAATGTGTAGGGGTACCAGGTAATAACATGTCTATAAACAGGGAGTACCAGGTAATAACATGACTATATACAGGGAGTAATAACATGGCTATATACAGGGAGTACAAGGTAATAACATGGCTATATACAGGGAGTACCAGGTAATAACATGGCTATATACAGGGCTACCAGGTAATAACATGTCTATAAACAGGGAGTACGGGGTAGTTACATGGCTATATACAGGAAGTACCAGGTAATAACATGGCTATATACAAGGAGTACCAGTACTGAGTCGATGTGCAGGGGTACCAGGTTAATAGCATGGCTATATACAGGGAGTACCAGATAATAACGTGGCTATATACAGGGAGTACCAGGTAATAACATGGTTATATACAGGGAGTACCAGGTAATAACATGGTTATATACAGGGAGTACCGGGTAATAACATGGCTATATACAGGGAATACCAGATAATAACATGGCTATATACAGGGGGTACCAGGTAATAACATGGCTATATGCGGCCTTCTGGGCTGCACTGAACTGTATCATTATGCACACCTGGTTCCAATTCTTCCAATTCCTCAGTGATTGTATTTGTATGAATGTGCCCTTTGTTTCCCAAATTTGTTATCCCTCCATTTCCTGTAGTCCACAATCATCTCCTTTGTCTTGATCACGTTGAGGGAGAGGTTGTTGTCCGGACACCACACTGCCAGGTTTCTGACCTCCTCTTTGTGGGCTGTCTCACTGTCGTTGGCGATTTGGCCTACCACAGTCGTGGAGACGGCAAACTTAATGATGGTGTTGGAATCGTGCACGGCTCACTTCTTGGGTGAACAGGGAGTACAGGAGGGGATTGAGCACACACCCCTGAGGGGTCCCAATGTTGAGGGTCAGCGTGGCGGATGTGTTGTTGGCTACAGATTGGAGTGCTACTGGGCGGTAGTCATTTAGACAGGTAACCTTGGCATTCTTGGGCACAGGGAATATGGTAGTTTGCTTGAAACATAAAGGTATTACAGACTGGGTCAGGGAGAGGTTGAAAATGTCAATGAAGACACTTGCCAGCTGATCCGCGCATGCTCTGAGTACACATCCTGGTAATCCGTCTGGCCCTGCGGCCTTGTTAATGTTAACCTGTTCAAAGGTCTTGCTCACATCGGCTACAGCGAGTGTGATCGTACAGCTGTCCGGAACAGTTGATGCTCTTATGCATGGTTCAGTGTTGCTTGCTTCGAAGTGAGCATATAAGACATTTAGCTCGCCTGGTAGGCTTGCGTCACTGGGAAGCTCTCAGATGGGTTGCCCTGCCACATCTGATGAGTATCAGAGCTTGTGTAGTAGGATTCAATCTTAGGATTCAATCTTGACTCGTTGCCTGATTGATGGTTCATCGGAAGGCGTAGCGGGTATTCTTATAAGCGTCCGGATTAGTGTCCTGCTCCTTGAATGCAGCAGCTCTAGCCTTTAGCTCAGTGCGGATGTTGCCTGTAATCAATGGCTTCTGGTTTGGATATGTAAGTACTGTCACTGTGGGGATGATGATGTCGATGGCCTTGCTAATGAAGTCGGTGATTGATGTGGTAAACTCATCAATGCCATCGAAGATATGGTGGTGAAAAAAATATATAGATGAAAACTCTTGGTAAATAGTATGGTCTACAGCTTGTCATGAGGTATTCTAACTCAGGCGAGCAGAACCTTGAGACTTCCTTATTAATAGAGATTGTGCACTAGCTGTTAATAGAGAGACACACACCTCCCTTGATCTTAGCGGACCCTGCCATTCTGTCCTGCACAGAAAATACAGATAGATGTACATTATCCATGTGCTTGTTCAGCCATGACTGCGAGAAGCATTGTACTGTCATGGCTAAAAGTTTTGAGAATGACACAACTATTAATTTCTGTTTGCTGTTTCCGTGTCTTTAGATATTTTTGTCAGATGTTACTATGGAATACTGAAGTATAATTACAAGCATTTCATAAGTGTCAAAGGCTTTTATTAACAATTACATGAAGTTGATGCATAGAGTCAATATTTGCAGTGTTGACCCTTCTTTTTCAAGACCTCTGCAATCCGCCCTGGCATTCTGTCAATTAACTTCTGGGCCACATCCTGACTAATGGCAGCCCATTCTTGCATAATCAATGCTTGGAGTTTGTCAGAATTTGTGAGTTTTTGTTTGTCCACACGCCTCTTGAGGATTGACCACAAGTTCTCAATGGGATTAAGGTCTGGGGAGTTTCCTGGCCATGGACCCAACATATCAATGTTTTGGTCCCTGAGCCACTTAGTTATCACCTTTGCCTTATGGCAAGGTGCTCCATCATGCTGGAAAAGCCATTGTTCGTTACCAAACTGTTCCTGGACGGTTGGGAGAAGTTGCTCTCGGAGGACGTGTTGGTACCATTCTTTATTCATGGCTATGTTCTTAGGCAAAATTGTGAGTGAGCCCACTCCCTTGGCAGAGAAGCAACCCCACACATGAATAGTCTCAGGATGCTTTACTGTTGGCATGACACAGGACTGATGGTAACGCTCAACTTGTCTTTTCTGGAAAAACTTTTTTCCGGATTACCCAAACAATCGGAAAGGGGATTCATCAGAGAAAATTACTTTACCCCAGTCCTCAGCAGTCCAATCCCTGTACCTTTTGCAGAATATCAGTCTGTCCCTGATGTTTTTCCTGGAGAGAAGTGTCTTCTTTGCTGCCCTTCTTGACACCAGGCCATCCTCCAAAAGTCTTTGCCTCACTGTGCGTGCAGATGCACTCACACCTGCCTGCTGCCATTCCTGAACAAGCTCTGTACTGGTGGTGCCCCGATCCTGCAGCTGAATCAACTTTAGGAGACTGTCCTGGCGCTTGCTGGACTTTCTTGGGCGCCCTGAAGCATTCTTCACAACAATTGAACTGCTCTCCTTGCAGTTCTTGATGATCCGATAAATGGTTGATTTAGGTGCAATCTTACTGGCAGCAATATCCTTGCCGGTGAAGCCCTTTTTGTGCAAATAAATGATGACGGCACGTGTTTCCTTGAAGGTAACCATGGTTGACAGAGGAAGAACAATGATTCCAAGCACCACACTCCTTTTGAAGCTTCCAGTCTGTTATTCGAACTCAATCAGCATGACAGAGTGATCTCCAGCCTTGTCCTCATCAACACTCACACCTGTGTTAATGAGAGAATCACAGACATGATGTCAGCTGGTCCTTTTGTGGCAGGGCTGAAATGCAGTGGAAATGTTTTTTGGGGGGATTCAGTTCATTTGCATGGCAAAGAGGGACTTTTTAATTAATTGCATTTCATCTGATCACTCTTCATAACATTCTGGAGTATATGCAAATTGCCATCATACAAACTGAGGCAGCAGACTTTGTGAAAATTAATATTTTACTGAGTATAATGTATCGTGATGTATACTGAGATATATACTGAGCATAATGTATATTGATGTATACTGATTGTAGTCACCATCTGCTCATCTATCACTCCAGTGATCATTTGCTAAATTCTAATTACTTCGCTACTATGGCCTATTTATTGCCTTACCTCCTCACGCCATTTGCACACACTGTATGTAGACTTTCTTTTTTCTATGTGTTATTGATTGTATGCTTGCTTATTCCATGTGTAACTCTGTGTTGTTGTTTGTGTCGCATTGCTTTATCTTGGCCAGGTTGCAGTTGGAAATGAGAACTTGTTCTCAGCTAGCTTACCTGGTTAAATAAAGGTGAAAATAAAAATAAAATGTATGTATGGTGATGTATACTGAGATGTATACTGATTATAATGTATAGCAGTACCCAATGGTCATACTTGATTAAAGTATAGATACCTTAATAGAACGTTACTCAAGTAAAAGTAAAGTCACCCAGTAAGATTCTACTTGAGTTAAAGTCTAAAAGTATTTGGTTCTAAATATACTTAAGTATCAAAATGAAATGTAATTGCAAAAATATACATACATATCAAAAGTAAAAGATTTACAGATATCCAGGGGCACTCTCCATCACTCAGACATCATTTACAGATATCCAGGGGCACTCTCCATCACTCAGACATCATTTACAGATATCCATAGGCACACTCCATCACTCAGACATCATTTACAGATATCCAGGGGCACACTCCATCACTCAGACATCATTTACAAATATCCAGGGGCACTCTCCATCACTCAGACATCATTTACAGATATCCAGAGGCACACTCCATCACTCAGACATCATTTACAGATATCCAGAGGCACACTCCATCAATCAGACATAATTTACAGATATCCAGAGATATGCTCCATTACTCAGACATCATTGACAGATATCCAGAGGCACACTCCATCACTCAGACATCATTGACAGATATCCAGAGGCACACTCCATCACTCAGACATAATTTACAGATATCCAGAGATACGCTCCATTACTCAGACATAATTTACAGATATCCATAGGCACACTCCATCACTCAGACATCATTTACAGATATCCAGAGGCACACTCCATCACTCATACATCATTTACAGATATCCAGGGGCACACTCCATCACTCAGACATCATTTACAGATATCGAGGGGCACACTCCATCACTCAGACATCATTTACAGATATCCAGGGGCACACTCCATCACTCAGACATAATTTACAGATATCCAGGGGCACACTCCATCACTCAGACATCATTTACAGATATCCAGGCACACACTCCATCACTCAGACATCATTTACAGATATCCAGGGGCACACTCCATCACTCAGACATCATTTACAGATATCCAGAGGCACACTCCATCAATCAGACATCATTTACAGATATCCAGAGGCACACTCCATCACTCAGACATAATTTACAGATAGTCAGGGGCACACTCCATCACTCAGACATCATTTACAGACATCCATAGGCACACTCCATCACTCAGACATCATTTACAGATATCCAGAGGCACACTCCATCACTCAGACATCATTTACAGATATACAGGGGCACTCTCCATCACTCAGACATCATTTACAGATATCCAGAGGCACACTCCATCACTCAGACATCATTTACAGATATCCAGGGGCACACTCCATCACTCAGACATCATTTACAGATATCCAGGGGCACACTCCATCACTCAGACATCATTTACAGATAGCCAGGGGCACACTCCATCACTCAGACATCATTGACAGATATCCAGAGGCACGCTCCATCACTCAGACATAATTTACAGATATCCAGGGGCACACTCCATCACTCAGACATAATTTACAGATATCCAGGGGCACACTCCATCAATCAGACATAATTTACAGATATCCAGGGGCACACTCCATCAATCAGACATAATTTACAGATATCCAGGGGCACACTCCATCAATCAGACATAATTTACAGATATCCAGAGATACGCTCCATTACTCAGACATCATTGACAGATATCCAGAGGCACACTCCATCACTCAGACATCATTGACAGATATCCAGAGGCACACTCCATCACTCAGACATAATTTACAGATATCCAGAGATACGCTCCATTACTCAGACATAATTTACAGATATCCATAGGCACACTCCATCACTCAGACATCATTTACAGATATCCAGAGGCACACTCCATCACTCATACATCATTTACAGATATCCAGGGGCACACTCCATCACTCAGACATCATTTACAGATATCCAGGGGCACACTCCATCACTCAGACATCATTTACAGATATCCAGGGGCACACTCCATCACTCAGACATCATTTACAGATATCCAGGGGCACACTCCATCACTCAGACATCATTTACAGATATCCAGGCACACACTCCATCACTCAGACATCATTTACAGATATCCAGGGGCACACTCCATCACTCAGACATCATTTACAGATATCCAGAGGCACACTCCATCAATCAGACATCATTTACAGATATCCAGAGGCACACTCCATCACTCAGACATAATTTACAGATAGTCAGGGGCACACTCCATCACTCAGACATCATTTACAGATATCCATAGGCACACTCCATCACTCAGACATCATTTACAGATATCCAGGGGCACTCTCCATCACTCAGACATCATTTACAGATATCCAGAGGCACACTCCATCACTCAGACATCATTTACAGATATCCAGGGGCACACTCCATCACTCAGACATCATTTACAGATATCCAGGGGCACACTCCATCACTCAGACATCATTTACAGATAGCCAGGGGCACACTCCATCACTCAGACATCATTGACAGATATCCAGAGGCACGCTCCATCAATCAGACATAATTTACAGATATCCAGGGGCACACTCCATCACTCAGACATAATTTACAGATATCCAGGGGCACTCTCCATCACTCAGACATCATTTACAGATATCCAGAGGCACACTCCATCACTCAGACATCATTTACAGATATCCAGGGGCACACTCCATCACTCAGACATAATTTACAGATATCCAGGGGCACACTCCATCACTCAGACATCATTTACAGATAGCCAGGGGCACACTCCATCACTCAGACATCATTGACAGATATCCAGAGGCACGCTCCATCAATCAGACATAATTTACAGATATCCAGGGGCACACTCCATCACTCAGACATAATTTACAGATATCCAGGGGCACACTCCATCACTCAGACATAATTTACAGATATCCAGGGGCACACTCCATCAATCAGACATAATTTACAGATATCCAGGGGCACACTCCATCAATCAGACATAATTTACAGATATCCAGGGGCACACTCCATCAATCAGACATAATTTACAGATATCCAGAGATACGCTCCATTACTCAGACATCATTGACAGATATCCAGAGGCACACTCCATCACTCAGACATCATTGACAGATATCCAGAGGCACACTCCATCACTCAGACATAATTTACAGATATCCAGAGATACGCTCCATTACTCAGACATAATTTACAGATATCCATAGGCACACTCCATCACTCAGACATCATTTACAGATATCCAGAGGCACACTCCATCACTCATACATCATTTACAGATATCCAGGGGCACACTCCATCACTCAGACATCATTTACAGATATCCAGGGGCACACTCCATCACTCAGACATCATTTACAGATATCCAGGGGCACACTCCATCACTCAGACATCATTTACAGATATCCAGGGGCACACTCCATCACTCAGACATCATTTACAGATATCCAGGCACACACTCCATCACTCAGACATCATTTACAGATATCCAGGGGCACACTCCATCACTCAGACATCATTTACAGATATCCAGAGGCACACTCCATCAATCAGACATCATTTACAGATATCCAGAGGCACACTCCATCACTCAGACATAATTTACAGATAGTCAGGGGCACACTCCATCACTCAGACATCATTTACAGATATCCATAGGCACACTCCATCACTCAGACATCATTTACAGATATCCAGAGGCACACTCCATCACTCAGACATCATTTACAGATATCCAGGGGCACTCTCCATCACTCAGACATCATTTACAGATATCCAGAGGCACACTCCATCACTCAGACATCATTTACAGATATCCAGGGGCACACTCCATCACTCAGACATCATTTACAGATATCCAGGGGCACACTCCATCACTCAGACATCATTTACAGATAGCCAGGGGCACACTCCATCACTCAGACATCATTGACAGATATCCAGAGGCACGCTCCATCAATCAGACATAATTTACAGATATCCAGGGGCACACTCCATCACTCAGACATAATTTACAGATATCCAGGGGCACACTCCATCACTCAGACATAATTTACAGATATCCAGGGGCACACTCCATCAATCAGACATAATTTACAGATATCCAGGGGCACACTCCATCAATCAGACATAATTTACAGATATCCAGGGGCACACTCCATCAATCAGACATAATTTACAGATATCCAGAGATACGCTCAATTACTCAGAAATCATTGACAGATATCCAGAGGCACACTCCATCACTCAGACATAATTTACAGATATCCAGAGATACGCTCCATTACTCAGACATAATTTACAGATATCCAGAGGCACACTCCATCAATCAGACATCATTTACAGATATCCAGGGGCACACTCCATCACTCAGACAGCATTTCAAATCAAATCAAATCAAATCAAATCAAATCAAATTTATTTGTCACATACACATGGTTAGCAGATGTTAATGCGAGTGTAGCGAAATGCTTGTGCTTCTAGTTCCGACAATGCAGTAATAACGAACAAGTAATCTAACTAACAATTCCCCCAAAAAACTACTGTCTTATACACAGTGTAAGGGGATAAAGAATATGTACATAAGGATATATGAATGAGTGATGGTACAGAGCAGCATAGGCAAGATACAGTAGATGATATCGAGTACAGTATATACATATGAGATGAGTATGTAAACCAAGTGGCATAGTTAAAGTGGCTAGTGATACATGTATTACATAAGGATGCAGTCGATGATATAGAGTACAGTATCTACGTATGCATATGAGATGAATAATGTAGGGTAAGTAACATTATATAAGGTAGCATTGTTTAAAGTGGCTAGTGATATATTTACATAATTTCCCATCAATTCCCATGATTAAAGTGGCTGGAGTAGAGTCAGTGGCATTGACAGTGTGTTGGCAGTAGCCACTCAATGTTAGTGGTGGCTGTTTAACAGTCTGATGGCCTTGAGATAGAAGCTGTTTTTCAGTCTCTCGGTCCCAGCTTTGATGCACCTGTACTGACCTCGCCTTCTGGATGACAGCGGGGTGAACAGGCAGTGGCTCGGGTGGTTGATGTCCTTGATGATCTTTATGGCCTTCCTGTAGCATCGGGTGGTGTAGGTGTCCTGGAGGGCAGGTAGTTTGCCCCCGGTGATGCGTTGTGCAGACCTCACTACCCTCTGGAGAGCCTTACGGTTGAGGGCGGTGCAGTTGCCATACCAGGCGGTGATACAGCCCGCCAGGATGCTCTCGATTGTGCATCTGCAGAAGTTTGTGAGTGCTTTTGGTGACAAGCCGAATTTCTTCAGCCTCCTGAGGTTGAAGAGGCGCTGCTGCGCCTTCTTCACGATGCTGTCTGTGTGAGTGGACCAATTCAGTTTGTCTGTGATGTGTATGCCGAGGAACTTAAAACTTGCTACCCTCTCCACTACTGTTCCATCGATGTGGATGGGGGGGGTGTTCCCTCTGCTGTTTCCTGAAGTCCACAATCATCTCCTTAGTTTTGTTGACGTTGAGTGTGAGGTTATTTTCCTGACACCACACTCCGAGGGCCCTCACCTCCTCCCTGTAGGCCGTCTCGTCGTTGTTGGTAATCAAGATATCCAGGGGCACACTCCATCACTCAGACATCATTTACAGATAGCCAGGGGCACACTCCATCACTCAGACATCATTGACAGATATCCAGAGGCACACTCCATCAATCAGACATAATTTACAGATATCCAGGGGCACACTCCATCACTCAGACATCATTTACAGATAGCCAGGGGCACACTCCATCACTCAGACATCATTGACAGATATCCAGAGGCACACTCCATCAATCAGACATAATTTACAGATATCCAGAGGCACACTCCATCAATCAGAAATCATTTACAGATATCCGGAGGCACACTCCATCACTCAGACATAATTTACAGATATCCAGGGGCACACTCCATCACTCAGACATAATTTACAGATATCCATAGGCACATTCCATCACTCAGACATCATTTACAGATATCCAGAGGCACACTCCATCACTCAGACATCATTTACAGATATCCAGGGGCACTCTCCATCACTCAGACATAATTTTCAGATATACAGAGGCACACTCCATCACTTAGACATCATTTACAGATATCCAGGGGCACACTCCATCACTCAGACATCATTTACAGATATCCAGGGGCACACTCCATCACTCAGACATCATTTACAGATATCCAGGGGCACACTCCATCACTCAGACATCATTTACAGATAGCCAGGGGCACACTCCATCACTCAGACATCATTGACAGATATCCAGAGGCACACTCCATCAATCAGACATAATTTACAGATATCCAGGGGCACACTCCATCACTCAGACATAATTTACAGATATCCAGGGGCACACTCTATCACTCAGACATAATTTACAGATATCCAGGGGCACACTCCATCAATCAGACATCATTGACAGATATCCAGAGGCACACTCCATCACTCAGACATAATTTACAGATATCCAGAGATACGCTCCATTACTCAGACATAATTTACAGATATCCATAGGCACACTCCATCACTCAGACATCATTTACAGATATCCATAGGCACACTCCATCACTCAGACATCATTTACAGATAGCCAGGGGCACACTCCATCACTCAGACATCATTGACAGATATCCAGAGGCACACTCCATCAATCAGACATAATTTACAGATATCCAGGGGCACACTCCATCACTCAGACATAATTTACAGATATCCAGGGGCACACTCTATCACTCAGACATAATTTACAGATATCCAGGGGCACACTCCATCAATCAGACATCATTGACAGATATCCAGAGGCACACTCCCTCACTCAGACATAATTTACAGATATCCAGAGATACGCTCCATTACTCAGCCATAATTTACAGATATCCATAGGCACACTCCATCAATCAGAAATCATTTACAGATATCCGGAGGCACACTCCATCACTCAGACATAATTTACAGATATCCAGGGGCACACTCCATCACTCAGACATAATTTACAGATATCCATAGGCACATTCCATCACTCAGACATCATTTACAGATATCCAGAGGCACACTCCATCACTCAGACATCATTTACAGATATCCAGGGGCACTCTCCATCACTCAGACATAATTTTCAGATATACAGAGGCACACTCCATCACTTAGACATCATTTACAGATATCCAGGGGCACACTCCATCACTCAGACATCATTTACAGATATCCAGGGGCACACTCCATCACTCAGACATCATTTACAGATATCCAGGGGCACACTCCATCACTCAGACATCATTTACAGATAGCCAGGGGCACACTCCATCACTCAGACATCATTGACAGATATCCAGAGGCACACTCCATCAATCAGACATAATTTACAGATATCCAGGGGCACACTCCATCACTCAGACATAATTTACAGATATCCAGGGGCACACTCTATCACTCAGACATAATTTACAGATATCCAGGGGCACACTCCATCAATCAGACATCATTGACAGATATCCAGAGGCACACTCCATCACTCAGACATAATTTACAGATATCCAGAGATACGCTCCATTACTCAGACATAATTTACAGATATCCATAGGCACACTCCATCACTCAGACATCATTTACAGATATCCATAGGCACACTCCATCACTCAGACATCATTTACAGATAGCCAGGGGCACACTCCATCACTCAGACATCATTGACAGATATCCAGAGGCACACTCCATCAATCAGACATAATTTACAGATATCCAGGGGCACACTCCATCACTCAGACATAATTTACAGATATCCAGGGGCACACTCTATCACTCAGACATAATTTACAGATATCCAGGGGCACACTCCATCAATCAGACATCATTGACAGATATCCAGAGGCACACTCCCTCACTCAGACATAATTTACAGATATCCAGAGATACGCTCCATTACTCAGCCATAATTTACAGATATCCATAGGCACACTCCATCACTCAGACATCATTTACAGATATCCAGAGGCACACTCCATCACTCAGACATCATTTACAGATATCCAGGGGCACTCTCCATCACTCAGACATAATTTACAGATATCCATAGGCACACTCCATCACTCAGACATCATTTACAGATATCCAGGGGCACACTCCATCACTCAGACATCATTTACAGATATCCAGAGGCACACTCCATCACTCAGACATCATTTACAGATATCCATAGGCACACTCCATCACTCAGACATCATTTACAGATATCCAGGGGCACACTCCATCACTCAGACATCATTTACAGATATCCAGGGGCACACTCCATCACTCAGACATCATTTACAGATATCCAGGGGCACTCTCCATCACTCAAACATAATTTACAGATATCCAGAGGCACACTCCATCACTCAGACATCATTGACAGATATCCAGAGGCACACTCCATCAATCAGACATAATTTACAGATATCCAGAGGCACACTCCATCAATCAGAAATCATTTACAGATAGCCAGGGGCACACTCCATCACTCAGACATCATTTACAGATATCCAGGGGCACTCTCCATCACTCAGACATCATTTACAGATATCCAGAGGCACTCTCCATCACTCAGACATCATGTACAGATATCCAGGGGCATACTCCATCACTCAGACATCATTTACAGATATCCATAGGCACACTCCATCACTCAGACATCATTTACAGATATCCAGGGGCACACTCCATCACACAGACATCATTTACAGATATCCAGAGGCGCACACAACTCTCAGACATCATTTACAGATATCCAGGGGCACTCTCCATCACTCAGACATAATTTACAGATATCCATAGGCACACTCCATCACTCAGACATCATTTACAGATATCCAGGGCACACTCCATCACTCAGACATCATTTACAGATATCCAGAGGCACACTCCATCACTCAGACATCATTTACAGATATCCATAGGCACACTCCATCACTCAGACATCATTTACAGATATCCAGGGGCACACTCCATCACTCAGACATCAATTTACAGATATCCAGGGGCACACTCCATCACTCCACTCCATCACTCAGACATCATTTACAGATATCCAGAGGCACACTCCATCACTCAGACATCATTTACAGATATCCAGAGGCACACTCCATCACTCAGACATCATTTACAGATATCCAGAGGCACACTCCATCACTCAGACATCATTTACAGATATCCAGGGGCACACTCCATCACTCAGACATCATTTACAGATATCCAGGGGCACACTCCATCACTCAGACATCATTTACAGATATCCAGGGGCACACTCCATCACTCAGACATCATTTACAGATATCCAGAGGCACACTCCATCACTCAGACATCATTTACAGATATCCAGGGCACACTCCATCACTCAGACATCATTTACAGATATCCAGAGGCACACTCCATCACTCAGACATCATTTACAGATATCCAGGGGCACACTCCATCACTCAGACATCATTTACAGATATCCAGAGGCACACTCCATCACTCAGACATCATTTACAGATATCCAGGGCACACTCCATCAGACTTATTCCAGGCACACACTCCATCAATCACCATCATTACATAGCCAGGGGGCAAACTCCATCACTCAGACATCATTTACAGATATCCAGGGGCACACTCCATCACTCAGACATCATTTACAGAATTCCAGAGGGCACACTCATCACTCAGACATCATTTACAGATATCCAGGGGCACACTCCATCACTCAGACCTCAATTTACAGATATCCAGGGGCACACTCCATCACTCAGACATCATTTACAGAATAGCCCAGGGGCACACTCCGTCACTCAGACATCATTTACAGATATCCAGAGCACATCCATCAATCAGACATCATTTACAGATAGCCAGGGGCACACTCCATCACTCAGACATCATTTCAGATATCCAGAGGCACACTCCATCAATCAGAACATCATTTACAGATATCCAGGGCACACTCCATCACTCAGACATCATTTACCAGATATCCAGGGCACACTCCATCAATCAGACATCATTTACAGATATCCAGAGGCACACTCATCACTCAGACATCATTTACAGATATCCAGAGGCACACTCCATCACTCAGACATCATTTACAGATATCCAGGGGCACACTCCATCACTCAGACATCATTTACAGATATCCAGGGGCACACTCCATCACTCAGACATCATTTACAGATATCCAGAGGCACACTCCATCACTCAGACATCATTTACAGATATCCAGGGGCACACTCCATCACTCAGACATCATTTACAGATATCCAGGG
The DNA here is from genome assembly GCF_002021735.2 of Oncorhynchus kisutch. Classification (NCBI taxonomy): domain Eukaryota; kingdom Metazoa; phylum Chordata; class Actinopteri; order Salmoniformes; family Salmonidae; genus Oncorhynchus; species Oncorhynchus kisutch. The sequence continues at coordinate 90,051,927 of NC_034187.2, forward strand.
GCACACTCCATCACTCAGACATCATTTACAGATATCCAGGGGCACACTCCATCACTCAGACATCATTTACAGATATCCAGGGGCACACTCCATCACTCAGACATCATTTACAGATATCCAGAGGCACACTCCATCACTCAGACATCATTTACAGATATCCAGGGCACACTCCATCACTCAGACATCATTTACAGATATCCAGGGGCACACTCCATCACTCAGACATCATTTACAGATATCCAGGGGCACACTCCATCACTCAGACATCATTTACAGATATCCAGAGGCACTCTCCATCAACTCAGACATCATTTATAGATATCCAGTGGCATACTCCATCACTCAGACATCATTTACAGATATCCATAGGCACACTCCATCAATCAGACATCAATTTACAGATAGCCAGGGGCACACTCCATCACTCAGACATCATTTACAGATATCCAGAGGCCACAACTCATCAATCAGACATCATTTACAGATACCAGGGGCACACTCGTCACTCAGACATAATTTACAGATATCCAGAGGCACCCTCACTCAGACATCATTTACAGATATCCAGGGGCACACTCCATCACTCAGACATCATTTACAGATATCCAGGGGCACACTCCATCACTCAGACATCATTTACAGATATCCAGGGGCACACTCCATCACTCAGACATCATTTACAGATATCCAGGGGCACACTCCATCACTCAGACATCATTTACAGATATCCAGGGGCACACTCCATCACTCAGACATCATTTACAGATATCCAGGGGCACACTCCATCACTCAGACATCATTTACAGATATCCAGAGGCACACTCCATCACTCAGACATCATTTACAGATATCCAGGGGCACACTCCATCACTCAGACATCATTTACAGATATCCAGGGGCACACTCCATCACTCAGACATCATTTACAGATATCCAGGGGCACACTCCATCACTCAGACATCATTTACAGATATCCAGGGCACACTCCATCACTCAGACATCATTTACAGATATCCAGGGGCACACTCCATCACTCAGACATCATTTACAGATATCCAGGGGCACACTCCATCACTCAGACATCATTTACAGATATCCAGGGGCACACTCCATCACTCAGACATCATTTACAGATATCCAGAGGCACACTCCATCACTCAGACATCATTTACAGATATCCAGGGGCACACTCCATCACTCAGACATCATTTACAGATATCCAGGGGCACACTCCATCACTCAGACATCATTTACAGATATCCAGAGGCACACTCCATCACTCAGACATCATTTACAGATATCCAGAGGCACACTCCATCACTCAGACATCATTTACAGATATCCAGGGGCACACTCCATCACTCAGACATCATTTACAGATATCCAGGGGCACACTCCATCACTCAGACATCATTTACAGATATCCAGGGGCACACTCCATCACTCAGACATCATTTACAGATATCCAGGGGCACACTCCATCACTCAGACATCATTTACAGATATCCAGGGGCACACTCCATCACTCAGACATCATTTACAGATATCCAGGGGCACACTCCATCACTCAGACATCATTTACAGATATCCAGGGGCACACTCCATCACTCAGACATCATTTACAGATATCCAGGGGCACACTCCATCACTCAGACATCATTTACAGATATCCAGGGGCACACTCCATCACTCAGACATCATTTACAGATATCCAGGGCACACTCCATCACTCAGACATCATAATTTACAGATATCCAGGGGCACACTCCATCACTCAGACATCATTTACAGATATCCAGGGGCACACTCCATCACTCAGACATCATTTACAGATATCCAGGGGCACACTCCATCACTCAGACATCATTTACAGATATCCAGGGGCACACTCCATCACTCAGACATCATTTACAGATATCCAGAGGCACACTCCATCACTCAGACATCATTTACAGATATCCAGGGGCACACTCCATCACTCAGACATCATTTACAGATATCCAGGGGCACACTCCATCACTCAGACATCATTTACAGATATCCAGGGGCACACTCCATCACTCAGACATCATTTACAGATATCCAGGGGCACACTCCATCACTCAGACATCATTTACAGATATCCAGGGCACACTCCATCACTCAGACATCATTTACAGATATCCAGGGGCACACTCCATCACTCAGACATCATTTACAGATATCCAGGGCACACTCCATCACTCAGACATCATTTACAGATATCCAGGGGCACACTCCATCACTCAGACATCATTTACAGATATCCAGAGGCACACTCCATCACTCAGACATCATTTACAGATATCCAGGGGCACACTCCATCACTCAGACATCATTTACAGATATCCAGGGGCACACTCCATCACTCAGACATCATTTACAGATATCCAGGGCACACTCCATCACTCAGACATCATTTACAGATATCCAGGGGCACACTCCATCACTCAGACATCATTTACAGATATCCAGAGGCACACTCCATCACTCAGACATCATTTACAGATATCCAGAGGCACACTCCATCACTCAGACATCATTTACAGATATCCAGGGGCACACTCCATCACTCAGACATCATTTACAGATATCCAGAGGCACACTCCATCACTCAGACATCATTTACAGATATCCAGGGGCACACTCCATCACTCAGACATCATTTACAGATATCCAGGGGCACACTCCATCACTCAGACATCATTTACAGATATCCAGGGGCACACTCCATCACTCAGACATCATTTACAGATATCCAGGGCACACTCCATCACTCAGACATCATTTACAGATATCCAGGGGCACACTCCATCACTCAGACATCATTTACAGATATCCAGGGGCACACTCCATCACTCAGACATCATTTACAGATATCCAGGGGCACACTCCATCACTCAGACATCATTTACAGATATCCAGGGGCACACTCCATCACTCAGACATCATTTACAGATATCCAGAGGCACACTCCATCACTCAGACATCATTTACAGATATCCAGAGGCACACTCCATCACTCAGACATCATTTACAGATATCCAGGGCACACTCCATCACTCAGACATCATTTACAGATATCCAGGGGCACACTCCATCACTCAGACATCATTTACAGATATCCAGGGCACACTCCATCACTCAGACATCATTTACAGATATCCAGGGGCACACTCCATCACTCAGACATCATTTACAGATATCCAGGGCACACTCCATCACTCAGACATCATTTACAGATATCCAGGGGCACACTCCATCACTCAGACATCATTTACAGATATCCAGAGGCACACTCCATCACTCAGACATCATTTACAGATATCCAGGGCACACTCCATCACTCAGACATCATTTACAGATATCCAGGGGCACACTCCATCACTCAGACATCATTTACAGATATCCAGGGCACACTCCATCACTCAGACATCATTTACAGATATCCAGGGGCACACTCCATCACTCAGACATCATTTACAGATATCCAGGGGCACACTCCATCACTCAGACATCATTTACAGATATCCAGGGGCACACTCCATCACTCAGACATCATTTACAGATATCCAGAGGCACACTCCATCACTCAGACATCATTTACAGATATCCAGAGGCACACTCCATCACTCAGACATCATTTACAGATATCCAGGGGCACACTCCATCACTCAGACATCATTTACAGATATCCAGGGGCACACTCCATCACTCAGACATCATTTACAGATATCCAGGGGCACACTCCATCACTCAGACATCATTTACAGATATCCAGGGGCACACTCCATCACTCAGACATCATTTACAGATATCCAGGGGCACACTCCATCACTCAGACATCATTTACAGATATCCAGGGGCACACTCCATCACTCAGACATCATTTACAGATATCCAGGGCACACTCCATCACTCAGACATCATTTACAGATATCCAGGGGCACACTCCATCACTCAGACATCATTTACAGATATCCAGAGGCACACTCCATCACTCAGACATCATTTACAGATATCCAGGGGCACACTCCATCACTCAGACATCATTTACAGATATCCAGAGGCACACTCCATCACTCAGACATCATTTACAGATATCCAGGGCACACTCCATCACTCAGACATCATTTACAGATATCCAGGGGCACACTCCATCACTCAGACATCATTTACAGATATCCAGGGGCACACTCCATCACTCAGACATCATTTACAGATATCCAGGGCACACTCCATCACTCAGACATCATTTACAGATATCCAGGGGCACACTCCATCACTCAGACATCATTTACAGATATCCAGGGGCACACTCCATCACTCAGACATCATTTACAGATATCCAGAGGCACACTCCATCACTCAGACATCATTTACAGATATCCAGGGGCACACTCCATCACTCAGACATCATTTACAGATATCCAGAGGCACACTCCATCACTCAGACATCATTTACAGATATCCAGGGGCACACTCCATCACTCAGACATCATTTACAGATATCCAGGGGCACACTCCATCACTCAGACATCATTTACAGATATCCAGGGGCACACTCCATCACTCAGACATCATTTACAGATATCCAGGGCACACTCCATCACTCAGACATCATTTACAGATATCCAGAGGCACACTCCATCACTCAGACATCATTTACAGATATCCAGGGGCACACTCCATCACTCAGACATCATTTACAGATATCCAGGGCACACTCCATCACTCAGACATCATTTACAGATATCCAGGGCACACTCCATCACTCAGACATCATTTACAGATATCCAGAGGCACACTCCATCACTCAGACATCATTTACAGATATCCAGGGGCACACTCCATCACTCAGACATCATTTACAGATATCCAGGGGCACACTCCATCACTCAGACATCATTTACAGATATCCAGGGGCACACTCCATCACTCAGACATCATTTACAGATATCCAGAGGCACACTCCATCACTCAGACATCATTTACAGATATCCAGGGGCACACTCCATCACTCAGACATCATTTACAGATATCCAGGGGCACACTCCATCACTCAGACATCATTTACAGATATCCAGGGGCACACTCCATCACTCAGACATCATTTACAGATATCCAGAGGCACACTCCATCACTCAGACATCATTTACAGATATCCAGGGGCACACTCCATCACTCAGACATCATTTACAGATATCCAGGGCACACTCCATCACTCAGACATCATTTACAGATATCCAGGGGCACACTCCATCACTCAGACATCATTTACAGATATCCAGGGGCACACTCCATCACTCAGACATCATTTACAGATATCCAGAGGCACACTCCATCACTCAGACATCATTTACAGATATCCAGGGGCACACTCCATCACTCAGACATCATTTACAGATATCCAGGGGCACACTCCATCACTCAGACATCATTTACAGATATCCAGAGGCACACTCCATCACTCAGACATCATTTACAGATATCCAGGGCACACTCCATCACTCAGACATCATTTACAGATATCCAGGGCACACTCCATCACTCAGACATCATTTACAGATATCCAGGGCACACTCCATCACTCAGACATCATTTACAGATATCCAGAGGCACACTCCATCACTCAGACATCATTTACAGATATCCAGGGGCACACTCCATCACTCAGACATCATTTACAGATATCCAGGGGCACACTCCATCACTCAGACATCATTTACAGATATCCAGAGGCACACTCCATCACTCAGACATCATTTACAGATATCCAGGGGCACACTCCATCACTCAGACATCATTTACAGATATCCAGGGGCACACTCCATCACTCAGACATCATTTACAGATATCCAGGGCACACTCCATCACTCAGACATCATTTACAGATATCCAGGGGCACACTCCATCACTCAGACATCATTTACAGATATCCAGAGGCACACTCCATCACTCAGACATCATTTACAGATATCCAGAGGCACACTCCATCACTCAGACATCATTTACAGATATCCAGAGGCACACTCCATCACTCAGACATCATTTACAGATATCCAGAGGCACACTCCATCACTCAGACATCATTTACAGATATCCAGGGGCACACTCCATCACTCAGACATCATTTACAGATATCCAGGGGCACACTCCATCACTCAGACATCATTTACAGATATCCAGGGGCACACTCCATCACTCAGACATCATTTACAGATATCCAGGGGCACACTCCATCACTCAGACATCATTTACAGATATCCAGGGCACACTCCATCACTCAGACATCATTTACAGATATCCAGGGCACACTCCATCACTCAGACATCATTTACAGATATCCAGGGGCACACTCCATCACTCAGACATCATTTACAGATATCCAGAGGCACACTCCATCACTCAGACATCATTTACAGATATCCAGGGGCACACTCCATCACTCAGACATCATTTACAGATATCCAGAGGCACACTCCATCACTCAGACATCATTTACAGATATCCAGGGCACACTCCATCACTCAGACATCATTTACAGATATCCAGGGGCACACTCCATCACTCAGACATCATTTACAGATATCCAGGGGCACACTCCATCACTCAGACATCATTTACAGATATCCAGGGGCACACTCCATCACTCAGACATCATTTACAGATATCCAGGGGCACACTCCATCACTCAGACATCATTTACAGATATCCAGAGGCACACTCCATCACTCAGACATCATTTACAGATATCCAGGGCACACTCCATCACTCAGACATCATTTACAGATATCCAGGGGCACACTCCATCACTCAGACATCATTTACAGATATCCAGGGGCACACTCCATCACTCAGACATCATTTACAGATATCCAGGGGCACACTCCATCACTCAGACATCATTTACAGATATCCAGAGGCACACTCCATCACTCAGACATCATTTACAGATATCCAGGGGCACACTCCATCACTCAGACATCATTTACAGATATCCAGGGGCACACTCCATCACTCAGACATCATTTACAGATATCCAGGGGCACACTCCATCACTCAGACATCATTTACAGATATCCAGGGGCACACTCCATCACTCAGACATCATTTACAGATATCCAGGGGCACACTCCATCACTCAGACATCATTTACAGATATCCAGGGGCACACTCCATCACTCAGACATCATTTACAGATATCCAGAGGCACACTCCATCACTCAGACATCATTTACAGATATCCAGGGGCACACTCCATCACTCAGACATCATTTACAGATATCCAGGGGCACACTCCATCACTCAGACATCATTTACAGATATCCAGGGCACACTCCATCACTCAGACATCATTTACAGATATCCAGGGCACACTCCATCACTCAGACATCATTTACAGATATCCAGAGGCACACTCCATCACTCAGACATCATTTACAGATATCCAGGGGCACACTCCATCACTCAGACATCATTTACAGATATCCAGAGGCACACTCCATCACTCAGACATCATTTACAGATATCCAGGGGCACACTCCATCACTCAGACATCATTTACAGATATCCAGGGCACACTCCATCACTCAGACATCATTTACAGATATCCAGGGGCACACTCCATCACTCAGACATCATTTACAGATATCCAGGGGCACACTCCATCACTCAGACATCATTTACAGATATCCAGAGGCACACTCCATCACTCAGACATCATTTACAGATATCCAGGGGCACACTCCATCACTCAGACATCATTTACAGATATCCAGGGGCACACTCCATCACTCAGACATCATTTACAGATATCCAGGGCACACTCCATCACTCAGACATCATTTACAGATATCCAGGGGCACACTCCATCACTCAGACATCATTTACAGATATCCAGGGGCACACTCCATCACTCAGACATCATTTACAGATATCCAGGGCACACTCCATCACTCAGACATCATTTACAGATATCCAGGGCACACTCCATCACTCAGACATCATTTACAGATATCCAGGGGCACACTCCATCACTCAGACATCATTTACAGATATCCAGGGCACACTCCATCACTCAGACATCATTTACAGATATCCAGGGCACACTCCATCACTCAGACATCATTTACAGATATCCAGAGGCACACTCCATCACTCAGACATCATTTACAGATATCCAGGGGCACACTCCATCACTCAGACATCATTTACAGATATCCAGGGGCACACTCCATCACTCAGACATCATTTACAGATATCCAGGGGCACACTCCATCACTCAGACATCATTTACAGATATCCAGAGGCACACTCCATCACTCAGACATCATTTACAGATATCCAGGGGCACACTCCATCACTCAGACATCATTTACAGATATCCAGGGGCACACTCCATCACTCAGACATCATTTACAGATATCCAGGGGCACACTCCATCACTCAGACATCATTTACAGATATCCAGGGGCACACTCCATCACTCAGACATCATTTACAGATATCCAGGGGCACACTCCATCACTCAGACATCATTTACAGATATCCAGGGCACACTCCATCACTCAGACATCATTTACAGATATCCAGGGGCACACTCCATCACTCAGACATCATTTACAGATATCCAGGGGCACACTCCATCACTCAGACATCATTTACAGATATCCAGGGGCACACTCCATCACTCAGACATCATTTACAGATATCCAGGGGCACACTCCATCACTCAGACATCATTTACAGATATCCAGGGGCACACTCCATCACTCAGACATCATTTACAGATATCCAGAGGCACACTCCATCACTCAGACATCATTTACAGATATCCAGAGGCACACTCCATCACTCAGACATCATTTACAGATATCCAGGGGCACACTCCATCACTCAGACATCATTTACAGATATCCAGAGGCACACTCCATCACTCAGACATCATTTACAGATATCCAGGCACACTCCATCACTCAGACATCATTTACAGATATCCAGGGGCACACTCCATCACTCAGACATCATTTACAGATATCCAGGGCACACTCCATCACTCAGACATCATTTACAGATATCCAGGGGCACACTCCATCACTCAGACATCATTTACAGATATCCAGGGGCACACTCCATCACTCAGACATCATTTACAGATATCCAGGGGCACACTCCATCACTCAGACATCATTTACAGATATCCAGGGGCACACTCCATCACTCAGACATCATTTACAGATATCCAGGGCACACTCCATCACTCAGACATCATTTACAGATATCCAGGGGCACACTCCATCACTCAGACATCATTTACAGATATCCAGAGGCACACTCCATCACTCAGACATCATTTACAGATATCCAGGGGCACACTCCATCACTCAGACATCATTTACAGATATCCAGGGCACACTCCATCACTCAGACATCATTTACAGATATCCAGAGGCACACTCCATCACTCAGACATCATTTACAGATATCCAGAGGCACACTCCATCACTCAGACATCATTTACAGATATCCAGAGGCACACTCCATCACTCAGACATCATTTACAGATATCCAGGGGCACACTCCATCACTCAGACATCATTTACAGATATCCAGGGGCACACTCCATCACTCAGACATCATTTACAGATATCCAGGGCACACTCCATCACTCAGACATCATTTACAGATATCCAGGGCACACTCCATCACTCAGACATCATTTACAGATATCCAGAGGCACACTCCATCACTCAGACATCATTTACAGATATCCAGGGGCACACTCCATCACTCAGACATCATTTACAGATATCCAGGGGCACACTCCATCACTCAGACATCATTTACAGATATCCAGGGGCACACTCCATCACTCAGACATCATTTACAGATATCCAGGGGCACACTCCATCACTCAGACATCATTTACAGATATCCAGGGCACACTCCATCACTCAGACATCATTTACAGATATCCAGAGGCACACTCCATCACTCAGACATCATTTACAGATATCCAGGGCACACTCCATCACTCAGACATCATTTACAGATATCCAGAGGCACACTCCATCACTCAGACATCATTTACAGATATCCAGGGGCACACTCCATCACTCAGACATCATTTACAGATATCCAGAGGCACACTCCATCACTCAGACATCATTTACAGATATCCAGGGGCACACTCCATCACTCAGACATCATTTACAGATATCCAGGGGCACACTCCATCACTCAGACATCATTTACAGATATCCAGGGGCACACTCCATCACTCAGACATAATTTACAGATATCCAGGGGCACACTCCATCACTCAGACATCATTTACAGATATCCAGGGGCACACTCCATCACTCAGACATCATTTACAGATATCCAGGGGCACACTCCATCACTCAGACATCATTTACAGATATCCAGGGGCACACTCCATCACTCAGACATCATTTACAGATATCCAGGGCACACTCCATCACTCAGACATCATTTACAGATATCCAGGGCACACTCCATCACTCAGACATCATTTACAGATATCCAGAGGCACACTCCATCACTCAGACATCATTTACAGATATCCAGAGGCACACTCCATCACTCAGACATCATTTACAGATATCCAGAGGCACACTCCATCACTCAGACATCATTTACAGATATCCAGGGGCACACTCCATCACTCAGACATCATTTACAGATATCCAGAGGCACACTCCATCACTCAGACATCATTTACAGATATCCAGGGGCACACTCCATCACTCAGACATCATTTACAGATATCCAGGGGCACACTCCATCACTCAGACATAATTTACAGATATCCAGGGGCACACTCCATCACTCAGACATCATTTACAGATATCCAGGGGCACACTCCATCACTCAGACATCATTTACAGATATCCAGGGGCACACTCCATCACTCAGACATCATTTACAGATATCCAGGGGCACACTCCATCACTCAGACATCATTTACAGATATCCAGGGGCACACTCCATCACTCAGACATCATTTACAGATATCCAGGGGCACACTCCATCACTCAGACATCATTTACAGATATCCAGGGGCACACTCCATCACTCAGACATCATTTACAGATATCCAGGGGCACACTCCATCACTCAGACATCATTTACAGATATCCAGGGGCACACTCCATCACTCAGACATCATTTACAGATATCCAGGGGCACACTCCATCACTCAGACATCATTTACAGATATCCAGGGGCACACTCCATCACTCAGACATCATTTACAGATATCCAGGGGCACACTCCATCACTCAGACATCATTTACAGATATCCAGGGGCACACTCCATCACTCAGACATCATTTACAGATATCCAGGGCACACTCCATCACTCAGACATCATTTACAGATATCCAGGGGCACACTCCATCACTCAGACATCATTTACAGATATCCAGAGGCACACTCCATCACTCAGACATCATTTACAGATATCCAGAGGCACACTCCATCACTCAGACATCATTTACAGATATCCAGAGGCACACTCCATCACTCAGACATCATTTACAGATATCCAGGGGCACACTCCATCACTCAGACATCATTTACAGATATCCAGGGGCACACTCCATCACTCAGACATCATTTACAGATATCCAGGGGCACACTCCATCACTCAGACATCATTTACAGATATCCAGGGGCACACTCCATCACTCAGACATCATTTACAGATATCCAGGGGCACACTCCATCACTCAGACATCATTTACAGATATCCAGGGCACACTCCATCACTCAGACATCATTTACAGATATCCAGGGGCACACTCCATCACTCAGACATCATTTACAGATATCCAGGGGCACACTCCATCACTCAGACATCATTTACAGATATCCAGGGGCACACTCCATCACTCAGACATCATTTACAGATATCCAGGGCACACTCCATCACTCAGACATCATTTACAGATATCCAGGGGCACACTCCATCACTCAGACATCATTTACAGATATCCAGGGGCACACTCCATCACTCAGACATCATTTACAGATATCCAGAGGCACACTCCATCACTCAGACATCATTTACAGATATCCAGAGGCACACTCCATCACTCAGACATCATTTACAGATATCCAGGGCACACTCCATCACTCAGACATCATTTACAGATATCCAGGGGCACACTCCATCACTCAGACATCATTTACAGATATCCAGGGGCACACTCCATCACTCAGACATCATTTACAGATATCCAGGGGCACACTCCATCACTCAGACATCATTTACAGATATCCAGGGGCACACTCCATCACTCAGACATCATTTACAGATATCCAGGGGCACACTCCATCACTCAGACATCATTTACAGATATCCAGGGGCACACTCCATCACTCAGACATCATTTACAGATATCCAGGGGCACACTCCATCACTCAGACATCATTTACAGATATCCAGGGGCACACTCCATCACTCAGACATCATTTACAGATATCCAGGGGCACACTCCATCACTCAGACATCATTTACAGATATCCAGGGGCACACTCCATCACTCAGACATCATTTACAGATATCCAGGGGCACACTCCATCACTCAGACATATTTACAGATATCCAGGGGCACACTCCATCACTCAGACATCATTTACAGATATCCAGAGGCACACTCCATCACTCAGACATCATTTACAGATATCCAGGGGCACACTCCATCACTCAGACATCATTTACAGATATCCAGGGGCACACTCCATCACTCAGACATCATTTACAGATATCCAGAGGCACACTCCATCACTCAGACATCATTTACAGATATCCAGGGGCACACTCCATCACTCAGACATCATTTACAGATATCCAGGGGCACACTCCATCACTCAGACATCATTTACAGATATCCAGGGGCACACTCCATCACTCAGACATCATTTACAGATATCCAGGGGCACACTCCATCACTCAGACATCATTTACAGATATCCAGGGGCACACTCCATCACTCAGACATCATTTACAGATATCCAGGGGCACACTCCATCACTCAGACATCATTTACAGATATCCAGGGGCACACTCCATCACTCAGACATCATTTACAGATATCCAGGGGCACACTCCATCACTCAGACATAATTTACAGATATCCAGGGGCACACTCCATCACTCAGACATCATTTACAGATATCCAGGGGCACACTCCATCACTCAGACATCATTTACAGATATCCAGGGGCACACTCCATCACTCAGACATCATTTACAGATATCCAGGGGCACACTCCATCACTCAGACATCATTTACAGATATCCAGAGGCACACTCCATCACTCAGACATCATTTACAGATATCCAGAGGCACACTCCATCACTCAGACATCATTTACAGATATCCAGAGGCACACTCCATCACTCAGACATCATTTACAGATATCCAGAGGCACACTCCATCACTCAGACATCATTTACAGATATCCAGAGGCACACTCCATCACTCAGACATCATTTACAGATATCCAGGGCACACTCCATCACTCAGACATCATTTACAGATATCCAGGGGCACACTCCATCACTCAGACATCATTTACAGATATCCAGAGGCACACTCCATCACTCAGACATCATTTACAGATATCCAGGGGCACACTCCATCACTCAGACATCATTTACAGATATCCAGAGGCACACTCCATCACTCAGACATCATTTACAGATATCCAGAGGCACACTCCATCACTCAGACATCATTTACAGATATCCAGAGGCACACTCCATCACTCAGACATCATTTACAGATATCCAGGGGCACACTCCATCACTCAGACATCATTTACAGATATCCAGAGGCACACTCCATCACTCAGACATCATTTACAGATATCCAGAGGCACACTCCATCACTCAGACATCATTTACAGATATCCAGGGGCACACTCCATCACTCAGACATCATTTACAGATATCCAGGGGCACACTCCATCACTCAGACATCATTTACAGATATCCAGGGGCACACTCCATCACTCAGACATCATTTACAGATATCCAGGGGCACACTCCATCACTCAGACATCATTTACAGATATCCAGGGGCACACTCCATCACTCAGACATCATTTACAGATATCCAGGGGCACACTCCATCACTCAGACATCATTTACAGATATCCAGGGGCACACTCCATCACTCAGACATCATTTACAGATATCCAGGGGCACACTCCATCACTCAGACATCATTTACAGATATCCAGGGGCACACTCCATCACTCAGACATCATTTACAGATATCCAGGGGCACACTCCATCACTCAGACATCATTTACAGATATCCAGGGGCACACTCCATCACTCAGACATCATTTACAGATATCCAGAGGCACACTCCATCACTCAGACATCATTTACAGATATCCAGGGGCACACTCCATCACTCAGACATCATTTACAGATATCCAGAGGCACACTCCATCACTCAGACATCATTTACAGATATCCAGAGGCACACTCCATCACTCAGACATCATTTACAGATATCCAGGGGCACACTCCATCACTCAGACATCATTTACAGATATCCAGGGGCACACTCCATCACTCAGACATCATTTACAGATATCCAGAGGCACACTCCATCACTCAGACATCATTTACAGATATCCAGGGGCACACTCCATCACTCAGACATCATTTACAGATATCCAGGGGCACACTCCATCACTCAGACATCATTTACAGATATCCAGGGCACACTCCATCACTCAGACATCATTTACAGATATCCAGGGGCACACTCCATCACTCAGACATCATTTACAGATATCCAGAGGCACACTCCATCACTCAGACATCATTTACAGATATCCAGAGGCACACTCCATCACTCAGACATCATTTACAGATATCCAGGGGCACACTCCATCACTCAGACATCATTTACAGATATCCAGGGGCACACTCCATCACTCAGACATCATTTACAGATATCCAGGGGCACACTCCATCACTCAGACATCATTTACAGATATCCAGAGGCACACTCCATCACTCAGACATCATTTACAGATATCCAGAGGCACACTCCATCACTCAGACATAATTTACAGATATCCAGGGGCACACTCCATCACTCAGACATCATTTACAGATATCCAGGGCACACTCCATCACTCAGACATCATTTACAGATATCCAGAGGCACACTCCATCACTCAGACATCATTTACAGATATCCAGGGGCACACTCCATCACTCAGACATCATTTACAGATATCCAGGGGCACACTCCATCACTCAGACATCATTTACAGATATCCAGGGGCACACTCCATCACTCAGACATCATTTACAGATATCCAGGGGCACACTCCATCACTCAGACATCATTTACAGATATCCAGGGGCACACTCCATCACTCAGACATCATTTACAGATATCCAGGGGCACACTCCATCACTCAGACATCATTTACAGATATCCAGGGGCACACTCCATCACTCAGACATCATTTACAGATATCCAGGGGCACACTCCATCACTCAGACATCATTTACAGATATCCAGGGGCACACTCCATCACTCAGACATCATTTACAGATATCCAGGGGCACACTCCATCACTCAGACATCATTTACAGATATCCAGGGGCACACTCCATCACTCAGACATCATTTACAGATATCCAGGGGCACACTCCATCACTCAGACATCATTTACAGATATCCAGGGGCACACTCCATCACTCAGACATCATTTACAGATATCCAGGGGCACACTCCATCACTCAGACATCATTTACAGATATCCAGGGGCACACTCCATCACTCAGACATCATTTACAGATATCCAGAGGCACACTCCATCACTCAGACATCATTTACAGATATCCAGAGGCACACTCCATCACTCAGACATCATTTACAGATATCCAGAGGCACACTCCATCACTCAGACATCATTTACAGATATCCAGAGGCACACTCCATCACTCAGACATCATTTACAGATATCCAGGGGCACACTCCATCACTCAGACATCATTTACAGATATCCAGAGGCACACTCCATCACTCAGACATCATTTACAGATATCCAGGGGCACACTCCATCACTCAGACATCATTTACAGATATCCAGGGGCACACTCCATCACTCAGACATCATTTACAGATATCCAGAGGCACACTCCATCACTCAGACATCATTTACAGATATCCAGGGGCACACTCCATCACTCAGACATCAATTTACAGATATCCAGGGGCACACTCCATCACTCAGACATCATTTACAGATATCCAGGGGCACACTCCATCACTCAGACATCATTTACAGATATCCAGGGGCACACTCCATCACTCAGACATCATTTACAGATATCCAGGGGCACACTCCATCACTCAGACATAATTTACAGATATCCAGGGGCACACTCCATCACTCAGACATAATTTACAGATATCCAGGGGCACACTCCATCACTCAGACATCATTTACAGATATCCAGGGGCACACTCCATCACTCAGACATCATTACAGATATCCAGGGGCACACTCCATCACTCAGACATCATTTACAGATATCCAGGGGCACACTCCATCACTCAGACATCATTTACAGATATCCAGGGGCACACTCCATCACTCAGACATCATTTACAGATATCCAGGGGCACACTCCATCACTCAGACATCATTTACAGATATCCAGGGGCACACTCCATCACTCAGACATCATTTACAGATATCCAGGGGCACACTCCATCACTCAGACATCATTTACAGATATCCAGAGGCACACTCCATCACTCAGACATCATTTACAGATATCCAGGGGCACACTCCATCACTCAGACATCATTTACAGATATCCAGAGGCACACTCCATCACTCAGACATCATTTACAGATATCCAGGGGCACACTCCATCACTCAGACATCATTTACAGATATCCAGGGGCACACTCCATCACTCAGACATCATTTACAGATATCCAGAGGCACACTCCATCACTCAGACATCATTTACAGATATCCAGGGGCACACTCCATCACTCAGACATCATTTACAGATATCCAGGGGCACACTCCATCACTCAGACATAATTTACAGATATCCAGGGGCACACTCCATCACTCAGACATCATTTACAGATATCCAGAGGCACACTCCATCACTCAGACATCATTTACAGATATCCAGGGGCACACTCCATCACTCAGACATAATTTACAGATATCCAGGGGCACACTCCATCACTCAGACATAATTTACAGATATCCAGGGGCACACTCCATCACTCAGACATAATTTACAGATATCCAGGGGCACACTCCATCACTCAGACATCATTTACAGATATCCAGGGGCACACTCCATCACTCAGACATCATTTACAGATATCCAGAGGCACACTCCATCACTCAGACATCATTTACAGATATCCAGGGGCACACTCCATCACTCAGACATCATTTACAGATATCCAGGGCACACTCCATCACTCAGACATCATTTACAGATATCCAGAGGCACACTCCATCACTCAGACATCATTTACAGATATCCAGAGGCACACTCCATCACTCAGACATCATTTACAGATATCCAGAGGCACACTCCATCACTCAGACATCATTTACAGATATCCAGGGGCACACTCCATCACTCAGACATCATTTACAGATATCCAGGGGCACACTCCATCACTCAGACATAATTTACAGATATCCAGGGGCACACTCTATCACTCAGACATTATTTACAGATATCCAGAGGCACACTCCATCGATCAGACAACATTTACAGATATCCCGAGGCACACTCCATCACTCAGACATAATTTAAGATATCCAGGGGCACACAACAACACTCAGACATAATTTACAGATAGACAGGGGCACACTCCATCACTCAGACATCAATTACAGATATCAAGGGGCACACCCCATCACTCAGACATCAATTACAGATTTCCAGGGGCACACTCCATCACTCAGACATCAATTACAGATTTCCAGGGGCACACTCCATCACTCAGACATCAATTACAGATTTCCAGGGGCACACTCCATCACTCAGACATCATTTACAGATATCCAGGGGCACACTCCATCACTCAGACCTCATTTACAGATATCCAGGGGCACACTCCATCACTCAGACATCATTTACAGATATCCAGGGACACTCTCCATCACTCAGACATCATTTACAGATATCCAGGGGCACACTCTGTCACTCAGACATAATTTACAGATATCCAGAGGCACACTCCATCAGTCAGACATCCTTTACAGATATCGAGGGGCACACTCCGTCACTCAGACATCATTTACAGATATCCAGAGGCACACTCCATCAAACAGACATCATTTACAGATAGCCAGAGGCGCACTCCATCACTCAGACATCATTTACAGATATCCAGGGGCACACTCCATCACTCAGACATCATTTACAGATATCCAGAGGCACACTCCAGCACTCAGACATCATTTACAGATATCCATAGGCACTCCATCACTCAGACATCATTTACAGATATCCAGGGGCACACTCCATCACTCAGACATAATTTACAGATATCCAGGGGCACACTCTATCACTCAGACATTATTTACAGATATCCAGAGGCACACTCCATCGATCAGACAACATTTACAGATATCCCGAGGCACACTCCATCACTCAGACATAATTTATAGATATCCAGGGGCACACTCCAACACTCACACATAATTTACAGATATCCAGGGGCACACAACAACTCTCAGACATCAATTACAGATAGACAGGGGCACACTCCATCACTCAGACATAATTTACAGATATCCAGAGGCAAACTCCATCAATCAGACATCATTTACAGATAGCCAGGGGCACACTCCATCACCCAGACCTCATTTTCAGATATCCAGAGGCACACTCCATCACTCAGACATCATTTACAGATATCCAGAGGCGCACTCCATCACTCAGACATCATTTACAGATATCCAGAGGCACACTCCATCACTCAGACATCATTTACAGATATCCAGAGGTGCACTCCATCACTCAGACATCATTTACAGATATCCAGGGGCACACTCCATCACTCAGACATAATTTACAGATATCCAGGGGCACACTCTATCACTCAGACATTATTTACAGATATCCAGAGGCACACTCCATCGATCAGACAACATTTACAGATATCCCGAGGCACACTCCATCACTCAGACATAATTTATAGATATCCAGGGGCACACTCCAACACTCACACATAATTTACAGATATCCAGGGGCACACAACAACTCTCAGACATCATTTACAGATAGACAGGGGCACACTCCATCACTCAGACATAATTTAAGATATCCAGGGGCACACAACAACACTCAGACATAATTTACAGATAGACAGGGGCACACTCCATCACTCAGACATCAATTACAGATATCAAGGGGCACACTCCATCACTCAGACATCAATTACAGATTTCCAGGGGCACACTCCATCACTCAGACATCAATTACAGATTTCGAGGGGCACACTCCATCACTCAGACATCAATTACAGATTTCCAGGGGCACACTCCATCACTCAGACATCATTTACAGATATCCAGGGGCACACTCCATCACTCAGACCTCATTTACAGATATCCAGGGCACACTCCATCACTCAGACATCATTTACAGATATCCAGGGACACTCTCCATCACTCAGACATCATTTACAGATATCCAGGGGCACACTCTGTCACTCAGACATAATTTACAGATATCCAGAGGCACACTCCATCAGTCAGACATCCTTTACAGATATCGAGGGGCACACTCCGTCACTCAGACATCATTTACAGATATCCAGAGGCACACTCCATCAAACAGACATCATTTACAGATAGCCAGAGGCGCACTCCATCACTCAGACATCATTTACAGATATCCAGGGGCACACTCCATCACTCAGACATCATTTACAGATATCCAGAGGCACACTCCAGCACTCAGACATCATTTACAGATATCCATAGGCACTCCATCACTCAGACATCATTTACAGATATCCAGGGGCAAACTGCATCACTCAGACATCATTTACAGATATCCAGGGGCACACTGCATCACTCAGACATCATTTACAGATATCCAGGGGCAAACTGCATCACTCAGACATCATTTACAGATATCCAGGGGCACACTGCATCACTCAGACATCATTTACAGATATCCAGAGGCACACTCCATCACTCAGACATCATTTACAGATATCCAGGGGCACACTCCATCACTCAGACATCATTTATAGATATCCAGGGGCACACTCCGTCACTCAGACATCATTTACAGATATCCAGAGGCACACTCCATCAATCAGACATCATTTACAGATAGCCAGGGGCACATCCATCACTCAGACCTCATTTACAGATATCCAGAGGGACACTCCATCACTCAGACATAATTTATAGATATCCAGGGGCACACTCCAACACTCACACATAATTGACAGATATCCAGGGGCACACAACAACACTCAGACATCATTTACAGATAGACAGGGGCACACTCCATCACTCAGACATAATTTACAGATGTCCAGAGGCACACTCCATCAAACAGACATCATTTACAGATAGCCAGAGGCGCACTCCATCACTCAGACATCATTTACAGATATCCAGGGGCACACTCCATCACTCAGACATCATTTACAGATATCCAGAGGCACACTCCAGCACTCAGACATCATTTACAGATATCCATAGGCACTCCATCACTCAGACATCATTTACAGATATCCAGGGGCAAACTGCATCACTCAGACATCATTTACAGATATCCAGGGGCACACTGCATCACTCAGACATCATTTACAGATATCCAGGGGCAAACTGCATCACTCAGACATCATTTACAGATATCCAGGGGCACACTGCATCACTCAGACATCATTTACAGATATCCAGAGGCACACTCCATCACTCAGACATCATTTACAGATATCCAGGGGCACACTCCATCACTCAGACATCATTTATAGATATCCAGGGGCACACTCCGTCACTCAGACATCATTTACAGATATCCAGAGGCACACTCCATCAATCAGACATCATTTACAGATAGCCAGGGGCACATCCATCACTCAGACCTCATTTACAGATATCCAGAGGGACACTCCATCACTCAGACATAATTTATAGATATCCAGGGGCACACTCCAACACTCACACATAATTGACAGATATCCAGGGGCACACAACAACACTCAGACATCATTTACAGATAGACAGGGGCACACTCCATCACTCAGACATAATTTACAGATGTCCAGAGGCACACTCCATCACTCAGACATCATTTACAGATATCCAGAGGCACACTCCAGCACTCAGACATAATTTACAGATATCCAGAGGCACACTCCATCACTCAGACATCATTTACAGATTTCCAGGGGCACACTCCATCACTCAGACATCAATTACAGATTTCCAGAGGCACACTCCATCACTCAGACATCAATTACAGATTTCCAGGGGCACACTCCATCACTCAGACATCAATTACAGATATCCAGGGGCACACTCCAACACATAATTTACAAAATATGCATTTGTGTTTAGTGAGTCCGCCAGATCAGAGACAGAAGGGATGACCATGTGTTGTTTTGATAAGTGTGTGAAATGGACCATTTTCCTGTCCTGCTAATGCATAAAAAATGTAACGAGTACTTTTTGGTGTCAGGTAAATGTAAGGAGTAAAAAGTACATTATTTTCTTTAGGACTGTAGCGAAGTAAAATTAAAAGTTGTTAAAAATATAAATAGTAGGGCCTCCCGGGTGGTGCAGTGGCCTAAGGCATGCACCACCCTGCCACCAGAGACTCTGGGTTCGTGCCCAGGATCTTTCGCAGCCGGACACTACCGGGAGGTCCATGGGGTGATGCACAATTGGCCTAGCGTCATCCGGGTTAGGGAGGGTTTGGCCGGTAGGGATATCCTTGTCTCATCGCGCACTAGCGATTCCCGTGGCAGGCCGGGCACAGTGCACTCTAACCAGGTCGCCAGGTGCACGGTGTTTCCTCCGACACATTGGTGCAGCTGGCTTCCGGTTTGGATGCACGCTGTGTTAAGAAGCAGTGCAGCTTGGTTGGGTTGTGTTTCAGAGGACGCATGGCTTTCGACCTTCTTCTCTCCCGAGCCCATATGGGAGTTGTAGCGATGAGACAAGATAGTAACTACTAACAAATGGATACCACAAAATTGGGGGAAAAAGGTGGTAAAAATGTAAAAAATAAGTACAGTAAAGTACAGATACCCCAAAAAACGACTTAATTATAATTTTTTTATTTTATTTTTTTCACCTTTATTTAACCAGGTAGGCTAGTTGAGAACAAGTTCTCATTTGCAACTGCGACCTGGCCAAGATAAAGCATAGCAGTGTGAACAGACATCACAGAGTTACACATGGAGTAAACAATTAACAAGTCAATAACACAGTAGAAAAAAAGGGGGAGTCTATATACAATGTGTGCAAAAGGCATGAGGAGGTAGGCGAATAATTACAATTTTGCAGATTAACACTGGAGTGATAAATGATCAGATGGTCATGTACAGGTAGAGATATTGGTGTGCAAAAGAGCAGAAAAGTAAAGAAATAAAAACAGTATGGGGATGAGGTAGGTGAAAATGGGTGGGCTATTTACCAATAGACTATGTACAGCTGCAGCGATCGGTTAGCTGCTCAGATAGCTGATGTTTGAAGTTGGTGAGGGAGATAAAAGTCTCCAACTTCAGCGATTTTTGCAATTCGTTCCAGTCACAGGCAGCAGAGTACTGGAACGAAAGGCGGCCAAATGAGGTGTTGGCTTTAGGGATGATCAGTGAGATACACCTGCTGGAGCGCGTGCTACGGATGGGTGTTGCCATCGTGACCAGTGAACTGAGATAAGTCGGAGCTTTACCTAGCATGGACTTGTAGATGACCTGGAGCCAGTGGGTGTGGCGACGAATATGTAGCGGGGGGCCAGCAGACTAGAGCATACAAGTCGCAGTGGTGGGTGGTATAAGGTGCTTTAGTGACAAAACGGATGGCACTGTGATAGACTGCGCCCAGTTTGCTGAGTAGAGTGTTGGAAGCCATTTTGTAGATGACATCGCCGAAGTCGAGGATCGGTAGGATAGTGAGTTTTACTAGGGTAAGCTTGGCGGCGTGAGTGAAGGAGGCTTTGTTGCGGAATAGAAAGCCGACTCTTGATTTGATTTTCGATTGGAGATGTTTGATATGAGTCTGGAAGGAGAGTTTGCAGTCTAGCCAGACACCTAGGTACTTATAGATGTCCACATATTCAAGGTCGGAACCATCCAGGGTGGTGATGCTAGTCGGGCATGCGGGTGCAGGCAGCGATCGGTTAAAAGCATGCATTTGGTTTTACTAGCGTTTGAGAGCAGTTGGAGGCCACGGAAGGAGTGTTGTATGGCATTGAAGCTCGTTTGAAGGTTAGATAGCACAGTGTCCAATGACGGGCCGAAAATATATAGAATGGTGTCGTCTGCATAGAGGTGGATCAGGGAATCGCCCGCAGCAAGAGCAACATCATTGATATATACAGAGAAAAGAGTCGGCCCGAGAATTGAACCCTGTGGCACCCCCATAGAGACTGCCAGAGGACCGGACAGCATGCCCTCCGATTTGACACACTGAACTCTGTCTGCAAAGTAATTGGTGAACCAGGCAAGGCAGTCATCCGAAAAACCGAGGCTACTGAGTCTGCCGATAAGAATATGGTGATTGACAGAGTCGAAAGCCTTGGCAAGGTCGATGAAGACGGCTGCACAGTACTGTCTTTTATCGATGGCGGTTATGATATCGTTTAGTACCTTGAGTGTGGCTGAGGTGCACCCGTGACCGGCTCGGAAACCAGATTACACAGCGGAGAAGGTACGGTGGGATTCGAGATGGTCAGTGACCTGTTTGTTGACTTGGCTTTCGAAGACCTTAGATAGGCAGGGCAGGATGGATATAGGTCTGTAACAGTTTGGGTCCAGGGTGTCTCCCCCTTTGAAGAGGGGGATGACTGCGGCAGCTTTCCAATCCTTGGGGATCTCAGACGATATGAAAGAGAGGTTGAACAGGCTGGTAATAGGGGTTGCGGCGGCGGATAGTTTCAGAAATAGAGGGTCCAGATTGTCAAGCCCAGCTGATTTGTACGGGTCCAGGTTTTGCAGCTCTTTCAGAACATCTGCTATCTGGATTTGGGTAAAGGAGAACCTGGAGAGGCTTGGGCGAGGAGCTGCGGGGGGGCGGAGCTGTTGGCCGAGGTTGGAGTAGCCAGGCGGAAGGCATGGCCAGCCGTTGAGAAATGCTTATTGAAGTTTTCGATAATCATGGATTTATCAGTGGTGACCGTGTTACCTAGCCTCAGTGCAGTGGGCAGCTGGGAGGAGGTGCTCTTGTTCTCCATGGACTTCACAGTGTCCCAGAACTTTTTGGAGTTGGAGCTACAGGATGCAAACTTCTGCCTGAAGAAGCTGGCCTTAGCTTAGCTGACTGCGTGTATTGGTTCCTGACTTCCTTGAACAGTTGCATATCACGGGGACTATTCGATGCTATTGCAGTCCGCCACAGGATGTTTTTGTGCTGGTCGAGGGCAGTCAGGTCTGGAGTGAACCAAGGGCTGTATCTGTTCTTAGTTCTGCATTTTTTGAACGGAGCATGCTTATCTAAAATGGTGAGGAAGTTACTTTTAAAGAATGACCAGGCATCCTCAACTGACGGGATGAGGTCAATGTCCTTCCAGGATACCCGGGCCAGGTCGATTAGAAAGGCCTGCTCACAGAAGTGTTTTAGGGAGCGTTTGACAGTGATGAGGGGTGGTCGTTTGACTGCGGCTCCGTAGCGGATACAGGCAATGAGGCAGT
The DNA here is from genome assembly GCF_002021735.2 of Oncorhynchus kisutch. Taxonomy (NCBI): domain Eukaryota; kingdom Metazoa; phylum Chordata; class Actinopteri; order Salmoniformes; family Salmonidae; genus Oncorhynchus; species Oncorhynchus kisutch. The sequence goes on from NC_034187.2 coordinate 90,076,889, forward strand.
GATCGCTGAGATCCTGGTTGAAGACAGCGGAGGTGTATTTGGAGGGCCAGTTGGTCAGGATGACGTCTATGAGGGTGCCCTTGTTTACAGCGTTAGGGTTGTACCTGGTGGGTTCCTTGATGATTTGTGTGAGATTGAGGGCATCTAGCTTAGATTGTAGGACTGCCGGGGTGTTAAGCATATCCCAGTTTAGGTCACCTAACAGAACAAACTCTGAAGCTAGATGGGGGGCGATCAATTCACAAATGGTGTCCAGGGCACAGCTGGGAGCTGAGGGGGGTCGGTAGCAGGCGGCAACAGTGAGAGACTTATTTCTAGAGAGAGTAATTTTCAAAATTAGTAGTTCGAACTGTTTGGGTATGGACCTGGAAAGTATGACATTACTTTGCAGGCTATCTCTGCAGTAGACTGCAACTCCTCCCCCTTTGGCAGTTCTATCTTGACGGAAGATGTTATAGTTGGGTATGGAAATCTCTGAATTTTTGGTGGCCAGGATTCAGACACAGCAAGGACATCAGGGTTAGCAGAGTGTGCTAAAGCAGTGAGTAAAACAAACTTAGGGAGGAGGCTTCTGATGTTGACATGCATGAAACCAAGGCTTTTTCGATCACAGAAGTCAACAAATGAGGGTGCCTGGGGACATGCAGGGCCTGGGTTTACCTCCACATCACCCGCGGAACAGAGAAGGAGTAGTATGAGGGTGCAGCTAAAGGCTATCAAAACTGGTCGCCTAGAGCGTTGGGGACAGAGAATAAGAGGAGCAGGTTTCTGGGCATGGTAGAATATATTCAGGGCATAATGCGCAGACAGGGGTATGGTGGGGTGCGGGTACAGCGGAGGTAAGCCCAGGCACTGGGTGATGATGAGAGAGGTTGTATCTCTGGACATGCTGGTTGTAATGGGTGAGGTCACCGCATGTGTGGGAGGTGGGACAAAGGAGTTATCAGGGGTATGAAGAGTGGAACTAGGGGCTCCATTGTGAACTAAAACAATGATAACTAACTGAACAACAGTATACAAGGCATATTGACATTTGAGAGAGACATACAGCGAGGCATACAGTAATCACAGGTGTTGAATTGGGAAAGCTAGCTAAAACAGTAGGTGAGACAACAACAGCTAATCAGCTAGCACAACAACAGCAGGTAAAATGGCGTTGACTAGGCAACGGGGCCAACAGATAAAACAAACAAGCAGAATGGAGTACCGTGATTAATGGACAGTCCAGCGTGCATCAGCTATGTAGCCAAGAGATCAGTGTCCAGGGGGCAGCGGTGGATGGGGCAGGGAAGCTGGACTGGCGAGTGTTATCCAGGTTTTAAAAAACTAACAATGACTAAATAGCTTGTAGCTAGTTAGCTGGTTAGCTTCTGGAGGTTCTTGAGTGTGTTCTAAAAATTAAAAATAATAGCGATTCCGTATCACATTGGGTGAGGCAAGTTTCCGGAAGGTATAAACAAATTAAAAATCAAAAAGAGATAGAAAGTAAATATGGGTCCAGTGAGTGTTTGGGACGCGGCGATTCAGACGGTTAGCAGGCCTGTGCTAACAAGCTAACAGTTCGTAGGCCCGGGCTAAACAAGGTAGCAGTTAGCGGACCGGAGCTAGACAAGCTAGCAGTTAGCAGGCCGAATTAGCAAGCAGGGAGATAGCGAGGGCTAGAGAGTTAGCCTTTGGGGGACATCGCGATGGGGTGAGTCTGTTTATTCCTCTTCATGCGGTGACATCGATAGACCGGTCGTGGGCCCAGGTATTGTAGCCCAGGAGTATGCTACGGTGGTAGCACAGGTGCTCTGGCCGGGCTAGCTTCAAGCTAAGTGGGTGGAAACGCTAGCCAGGAGTAATCATCCGGGGTTGCGGTTTAGCTAGATAGCTAGTTGTGAAGATCCAGCTGAAAAATGTTCCGTTTGCTGTGGGAATCCGGGGATGAAAAATAAATAGGTCCGTTATGCTCTGGTTAGAGTCGCGTTGTTCGAACTGGCGAGAGCTTTCCGAGCTAAAGGTTAGCTGATGACCGGTTAGCTGAAGACCGCTAGCATAGCTGGTGGTTAGCTGGCTAGCTTCAGTTGAGGGGTTCCGGTTCTGAAGTAAATATAAATACTTTAGGAAAAATAGCTACATTGGGTGAGGCGGGTTGCAGGAGAGTATTTGGAAGCTTAGGTTTAGCAAAATGTTTTTAAAGAGATATGCGAAGAAAAATATGTAAAAAACGAAAAAGAAACGATATATACAAGGGACACGACACGACAGGACGACTTACTGCTACGCCATCTTGGAACATGAGTAGTACTTTAAAGTATTTTTACTTAAGTACTTTACACCACTGATGTATAGTGATGTATACTGAGTGCAATGTATAGTGATGACTGAACATGTCTGTGTCTAACAGGTGGTTGGAGGAAAGATGATGGATTCTGGTCGACTTTGTGCTTTCATCACTAAAGTGAAGAGAGGAAGTCTAGCAGATACTGTTGGTCACCTTCGACCAGGTACACACCTGCTCACACTGATCATGTCAAGAGTACACACTGTCTCACACTGAGGATGTCATGAGTAGACACTGGCTCACACTGATGATATCATGAGTAGACACTGGTTCATTCTAAATATGTAACTAGTACATGTTGACTCACAATGATGATGTCACGAGTACGCACTCTCACGATGTCTCATACTGATGATGTCATGAGTACACCCTGGCTCCCACTGATGATGTCATGAGTACACGCCTTCTCATACTGATGATGCAATGAGTCTTTTTAGCTGCCATTACCCTTGTCTGACCAATCATATTTGTACACTGCATGAATATTTTAATGTCACTCCTCTCTTTCTTTCTGCAGTGTGCTGTGTTAACGGATCCTCTCTCTCTCTTCAGGAGATCAGGTTCTTGAATGGAATGGGAGGGTCCTACAAGGAGCAACATTCAAGGAAGTTTATAATGTCATTCTAGAATCGAAGCCAGACCCCCAAGTGGAGCTGGTTGTGTCCCGTCCCATACGGTGAGTTCAGTTCTAACACAACTATGGAAAATGACCTTTCAAGTTGTGAATACATGTACTTAGTCTTAGGATGTGTGACTCCCAGCTTGGTTTTGCACTACCCCTGTACGCCCTTAATGACTTGTGGAGTGGTACAGTGCCTTCCGAAAGTATTCATACCCCTTGACTTATTCCACATTTTGTTGTGTTACAGCTTTAATTTAAAATGGATTAAATATGTTTTCTTTTCTCACCCAATATCCCATAATTATAAAGTGAAAACTTGTTTTAGAATCACCTTTGGCAGCGATTATTGCTGTGAGTCTTTTTGGGTAAGAGCATTACACACCTGGTTTGTACAATGTTTGCACATGGTTCTTTTTTAAATTCTTCAAGCTATGTCAAGTTGGTTGTTGATCATCGGTAGACAACCATTTTCAGGTCTTGCCATAGATTTTTCAAGCCAATTTAAGTGAAAACTCGAACTCAGGAACATTCAATGTCATCTTTATTTAAATTTCACATTTATTTAACCTATACTGGGGTGGCAGGGTAGCCTAGTGGTTAGAGCTTTGGACTAGTAACCGGAAAGTTGCAAGTTCAAATCCCCAAGCTGACAAGGTACAAATCTGTCCCTGAACATGCAGTGTTCCTAGGCCGTCATTGAAAATAAGAATTTGTTCTTAACTGACTTGTCTAGTGAAATAAAGGTAAAAAATATATATATATAGATATTCTTTTAACTATGCAAGTTTGTAAGCAACTCCCGTGTCTGAATTAATCTCCCAGTGTCTGTTGGAAAGCAGACTGAACTAGGTTATGCATTTTGCATTTGCTTAACTATTAAATTGTATTTTTTTCCCAAAACATTCCCTATTCCTTGCCGATAACAAGCATACCCATAACACGATGTAGCCACCACCATGCTTGAAAATATGAGGAGTGGTAGTCAGTGATGTGTTGGCTTTGCCATTCAAGACATAAAGTTAATTTATTTGCCACATTTTTGATGCCTTATTCAAACAGGATGCATGTTTTGGAATATCTTTATTCTGTACAGGCTTCCTTCTTTTCACTCTGCCATTTGGTTTACTATTGTGGGGTAACTACAATGTTTTTGATCCATCCTCAGTGTTTTCCTATCACAGCCTTTAAACTCTGTAATAAATTATACCTATTTCCACTTTGACATTATGGGTTATTGTGTGAAGGACAGTGACACAACATCTCAATTTAATCCATTTTAAATTCAGGCTGTAACATAACGACATGAGGAATAAGTCAAGGGGTGTCAATACTTTCTGAAGGCACTGTATAAATACATTTTCAAATCAAACGGTATTCACTACATGTGTAGTAAACCACCGGTGTTGACTAACTGAAATGTTTAATCAATTTATTCCCTCATCTCAGGAGAATTTTATGAATGGTATCTCTGACAAGATATGAAAGTTAACATAAAGGTTTTCATAAAGGTTCGAAGCAGAAAATTAGTCCCTGTCATTGAAAGCTGTGAAAATATGTTACATACTAATAGCTCTTGTGAAACTTGTTTTGAATCACACCGTCCTTCAGCTCCAAAGATAACATACCAGATTCAGTCTTTCAGCTCCACAGAAAACATCCCAGCTTCAGTCCCTCAGCTCCACAGATAACATCCCAGCTTCAGTCTTTCAGCTCCACGAACAACATCCCAGGTTCAGTCCCTCTGCTCAACAGATACATCCCAGATTCAGTCTTTCCGATCCACAGATAACATCCCAGCTTCAATGCCTCAGCTCCACAGATAACATCCCAGCTTCAGTGCCTCAGCTCCACAGAAAACATCCAAGCTTCAGTCCCTCAGCTCCACAGATAACATCCCAGCTTCAGTACTTCAGCTCCACAGATAACATCCCAGCTTCAGTACCTCAGCTCCACAGATAACATCCCAGCTTCAGTACCTCAGCTCCACAGATAACATCCCAGCTTCAGTACTTCAGCTCCACAGATAACATCCCAGCTTCAGTCTTTCAGATCCACAGATAACATCCCTGCTTCAGTCCCTCAGCACCACAGATAACATCCCAGCTTCAGTGTTTCAGCTCCACAGATACCATCCCAGCTTCAGTCCCTCAGCTCCACAGAAAACATCCCAGCATTAGTCTTTTAGCTCCACAAACAACATCCCAGGTTCAGTCCCTCAGCTCAACAGATACATCCCAGCTTCAGTCTTTCCAATCAAGAGACATCTTAGTTTCAATCCCTTTGCTCCACAGATAACATCCCAGCTTCAGTGTTTCAGCTCCACAGATACCATCCCAGCTTCAGTCCCTCAGCTCCACAGAAAACATCCCAGCATTAGTCTTTTAGCTCCACAAACAACATCCCAGGTTCAGTCCCTCAGCTCAACAGATACATCCCAGCTTCAGTCTTTCCGATCAAGAGACGACATCCGAGCTTCAGTCCCTCAGCTCCAAATCAAATCAAATCACATTTATTTATATAGCCCTTCGTACATCAGCTGATATCTCAAAGTGCTGTACAGAAACCCAGCCTAAAACCCCAAACAGCAAGCAATACAGGTGTAGAAGCACGTTGGCTAGGAAAAACTCCCTAGAAAGGCCAAAACCTAGGAAGAAAAATAGAGAGGAACCAGGCTGTGTGGGGTGGCCAGTCCTCTTCTGGCTGTGCCGGGTGGAGATTATAACAGAATATGGCCAAGATGTTCAAATGTTCATAAATGACCAGCATGGTCGTATAATAATAAGGCAGAACAGTTGATCCCAGCTTCAGTCCCTCAGCTCCACAGCTAACAACCAAGCTTTAGTTGCAAAGCTCCACTGATAACATCCCAGCTTCAGTCCCTCAGCCTCAATAATAACTTCCCAGCTTCGGTCCATAAGCGCCACAGGTAACATTTCAGCATCCCCCCCTCTGCTGCAGAGATAACATCCCAGCTTCAGTTCCTCAGCTCCACAGATAAGATCCCACCTTAAGTCCCTTTTCTCCACATATAACATCCCAGTTTCATTCCATTAGCTACAGAAATAACATCCCAGCTTCAGTCCCACAGCTCCAATGATAATATCCCTGCTTCAGTCCCTCAGATCCACAGACAACATCCCAGCTTCAGTTCATTAGCTCCACATATGACATCCTAGCTTCAGTCCCTCAGCTCCAAAGATAACATCCAAGCTTCAGTCCCTCCGCTCCACAGATAACATCCCAGCTTCAGTCTTTCAGATCCACAGATAACATCCCAGATTCATTCCATTAGCTCCAGAAATAGCATCCCAGTTTCAGTCCCTCAGCTCCACAGATAACATCCCAGATGCATTGCATTAGCTACACAGATAACATCCAAGCTTCAGTCCATTAGGTCCACAGATAACATCCCGGCTTCAGTCCTTTAGCACCACAGGTAACATCCCAGCTTCAGTCCCTCAGCTCCACAGACAACATCCCAGCTTCAGTTCATTAGCTCCACATATGACATCCTAGCTTCAGTCCCTCAGCTCCAAAGATAACATCCAAGCTTCATTAGAACAATTCCCCTCTGGACACTCTGAATAAACATAAATAGGTGACCCATATTTGACTAGAGAGAGGGCATTAACAGTAATGTATCTGTGAAGATGTCTCTTGCTTCATAATGTTGGGGTTCTGTTTATTTCCCAGAGATTCTCCCAGTATCTCAGAGAGCACACATGGACAACATGAATCAAGTGAGTGGTGACATCATACATTCATTATCATGACATCAACAATGCCTACATCTGGATGTAGTGTAGCTCTTAGCTTTTACTAAATTACACAATGATTCAAAGAAATCTGAGGCGATGTGCCCTAGTAGGAAGACCACTTTGTGCAGCTTACCCTGCACTATCAAGTCTACTTCTGATAAGCTTCTCAGGAAAGCATTACAAACAATCAAGCAACCCAGAAAAGTGCTAAAAATAGGCCATATTAACATATGCAGCCTGAGAAACAAGGTCCATGAAGTCAATAACTTGCTTGTAACAAATAACATGCATATTCTGACTATCTCTGAAACTCACCTAGACTATACCTTTGATGATACAGTGGTAGCAATACAAAGTTATAACATTTACAGAAAAGACAGAAATGCCAACGGGGGCGGTGTTGCGGTCTATATAAAGAACCACATTCCTTTAAAGCTTAGAGACAATCTAATGTTAAATAATGTTCTCACGTATACTCCCTCTCTGGTCTCTAGGTCACCACACTGCTGATTATTACGCACACCTGTCACCATCGTCACACGCACCAGCGCTTATTGACACTCACCTGGACTCCATCTATATATGTCACTCCATTTGGTTCCTTCCCCAGGCGTTATTGTTTCTGTATCTGTTTCATATCGCTGTTTCTTCCTGACTCTCAGCGTACAGCTTTACAAAATAACGCCTCACCAAAGGGAAGCATCAGGGAGTGTTTTTAGTTTCGTGTTGGAAGTGACGTTGGGTCTGGGTTCCGCTGCCAGAGCAACCAAGGATGCCTCAGCCGGCTCTTTAGGCTTTCATGTCTAAGCCGGTACATCGGGGTGTCAAGACTCGGTTGGCAGGTCAAGCGTCTGTTGCCGAATCTACCGAGGATGCCTCAGATAGCTTGTCAGGCTTCCATGCCTTAGCTAGCTCGTCAGGTTTTCAAAACTCGGTAGGCTCGGCAGACTCCCCAGCTCCCCAGCCACAGCTGGCTTGCCAGGCTCCGGCACTTAAGGATGCTCGTCAGGTTCCTTTGCCTCTATGGAGACGAATGGTCCACTCTGATCCCCGGGAACGTCCCTCTGGTCGGCGTCCTGCGACTGGAGCCTCGCGTCGGAGAGGGGGTGCTGCTCCTTCTTCGGCACTCTAGGTCGGCAGGCTCCCATGCCCCAGCTGGCTCGACAGGTTCCAACGTTTCAGCAGAGGTGGCCGGTCTGCTCCTTATCCCCGGGATCGTCCCTGTTGTCGGCGTCCTGCGGTTGGAGCCACATTTCAGGAGCTGCTCGTCAGTGAGGGGGTACTGTCACGTATACTCCCTCTCTGGCCTCATCGTCACACACACCAGCGCTTTTTTGACACTCACCTGGACTCCATCTATTTATGTCACTCTCTTTGGTTCCTTCCTCAGTCGTTATTGTTTCTGTATATCTTTTTCATGTCGGTGCGCTGTTTGTGTTTCTTCTTTTGTTCATGTTCATTTATTAATTAAATGTATTCACTCCCTGAACTCGCTTCTCGACTCTCAGCGTACACTGTTACAACTGTTGAAGTAATATGGCTACAGGTTCATCTGCTTCACCTAAAGCCTATTCTTTTTTTTGTATTTTCACCCCTTTATCCTCCCCAATTGGTAGTTGCAGTCTTGTGTCATCACTGCAACTCCCGTAAGGACTTGGGAGAGGTGAAGGTCGAAAGCCATGCGTCCTCCGAAACACAACCCAACCCAACCAAGCCGCACTGCTTCTTGACACAATGCCCATTTAACCCGGGAGCCAGCCGCACCAATGTGTTGGAGGAAACATCGTACACCTGGCGACCGTGTCAGTGTGCATTGTGCCTGCCCCGCAACAGGAGTCGCTAGTGCCCGATGGGTCATCCCTGACGGCCAAACCCTCCCCTAACCCGGACGATGCTGGGCCAATTGTGCGCCGTCCCATGGGTCTCCCGGTCACTGCCGGCTGCAACAGAGCCTGGACTCGAACCAAGAATCTCTAGTGGCACAGCCTTAGACCACTGTGCAACTCGGGAGGCCCCCTAAAGCCCATTCTTGTGGGAAGCTGCTATAGACCACCAAGTGCTAACAGTCAGTATCTGGATATTATGTGTGAAATGCTTGAAAATGTAGGTGATATCAACAGAGAAGTACATTTTCTGGGTGATTTAAATATTGACTGGCTCTCATCAGTTTCTGCAACCTGGTTCAGGTTGTCAGTCAATCTACCAGGGTAGTTACAAACAGTACAGGAATGAAATCATCAACATGTATTGATCACATCTTTACTAATGCTGCAGAAATTTGCTTTAAAGCAGTATCCAGATCCATAGGATGTAGTGATCACAATATTATAGCAGGAAAAAAAGCAAAGTTCCAAAGGCTGGGTCTAATATAGTGTATAAGAGGTCATACATTTTGTAGTGATTCATATGTTGATGTAAATAATATTTGTTTGCCTGTGGTGTGTAATGAGGAGCAATCAGATGCTGCACTTCACACATTTATGAAATTTCTTATTCCAGTTACTAATAAACATGCACCCATTAAGAAAATGACTGTAAAAACTGTTAATACCCCTTGGATTGATGAGGAATTGAAAAATGGTATGGTTGAGTGGGATGAGGCAAAGGTATGGCAAATACGTCTGGCAGCCCAACTGATTGGCAAACATACTGTCAATTAAGAAAACATGTGACTTTGCTAAATAAAAATTTAATAAACTATACTATGAAACAAAGATAAATTATATAGAAATGAAAAAGCCCCTACACACCTGAACCTTTATGTAAAAATAACACAATGATTGAAAGAAAACAAGCCCCTACACACCTTAACCTTTAAGTGAAAATAACACAGATTTGCTTGTGTCTGCAGGTTCGAGTTTATTTGAATCCCAGAAGATGGGTCGAGCAATATCCGTCACATCTCCCATGAGTCCCGGGATGCTCCGCTACTCCCCACAGTGCCTGTCTGGACACGTCTCAGTAAGTAGCCATGATGTACTGCTGCTCTGTGGCCAATCACTATCACTCACTAAGGGGATTGGTTGGATCTCTTAATTAGTTAATGCTGTTCTCGTTAAGGTTTAAGCTAGTTAATGAGGATGAGGGGCCTTATGGGTGGAGGAACAACAATGTGCTATCTGTCATTTGACTGATCTAAATCAATAGACACTGTCCTAAGTTTCAAAGATATTTATTTGGTTCCCTTTTCTATAAGTTATTGAGAGAATACAGGGCTGGTTTGGTTCCTATCTACGTATGTTATTGAGAGAATACTGGACTGGTTTGGTTCCCATCTTAATTTTTTTATTTCACCTTTATATAACCAGGTAAGCTAGTTGAGAACAAGTTCTCATTTACAACTGCGACCTGGCCAATATAAAGCAAAGCAGTGCGACAGAAACAACAACACAGAGTTACACATGGGACAAACAAGCGTACAGTCAATAACACAATAGAAAAAAAATTAAGTGTACATACAGTGTGTGCAAATGGCATGAGGAGGTATGGCAATAAATAGGCCATAGTAGAAAAGTAATTACAATGTAGCAGATTAACACTGGAGTGAAAGAAGAACAGATGATGATGAGCAGATGATGGTGTGTAAGTAGTGATACTAGTGTGCAAAAGAGCAGCAAAGTAAATAAAAACAATATGGGGATGAGGTAGGGAAGATTGGGTGGGCTATTTACAGATGGACTATTTCCAGCTGCAGCGATCGGTTAGCTGCTCAGATAGCTGATGTTTAAAGTTAGTGAGGGAAATGTAAGTCTCCAGCTTCAGCCATTTTTTTAATTAGTTCCAGTCACTGGCAGCAGAGAACTGGAAGGAAAGGCGGCCAAAGGAGGTGTTGGCTTTGGGGATGACCAGTGAGATATACCTGCTGGACCTGCTGAATGTTTTGAGTAAAGAGTCTGAATACTAATGTAAATGCAATATATATATATTTTTTTTTTAAACCTGTTTTTGCTTTGTCATTATTGGGTATTGTCTGTAGGTTAATGAGGTTTTACATTTTTTTTTTTTATAAGCACATTTTTAATCGCACATTGAAACAAAGCCCTATTGTCTAAGTATGTTTTATTTGACAAGATACTAAACATAAGATAGGATTGATTGTTAGAATTTATTTATATTATTTCATGAATCAAACAGTCCAAACATCAGACTAAAGCCTCAGCTAAACTTCATGTACACACAGATTGAAATCTGAGAAAACAAAGCATACATGCCGATGACACTGTCTGTCTTAAAGGGTATTAACACAGATCTGTCTATCAGACAGTGCCAGAGCTAGTCAATAGATATTCACATTCACTGACACACTTCAGCTATCTTAGGTGACATCACACACACCATGCCGGTTTGCCATACAATAATGGTCTACCTTTGGGATAAAAACATTGTTACACAGAACAAGTGTAAAATATGACTTTTGAAGGTGACTCTACTAAGGACATGGACTCATTACTTAATAACTGTATTTCGTTCATAAAGCACTTTTCACAATCCCCAAAATGTAACATTTGTATTTAAAATAAATTGTTGTAATGGAATGAAAGTGTAACAGAACACGCTTCGGTCATTAGCTAGCTAACACTCAAGCTAACATTAGCTAGCTTGAGGACAACCTATTTAACCTGTATGACCGTCAATTTCAGAATTCGTATCCGTTTGTTACTTACCATTTTCAAAGTTTTCAGACTATTAGTCTGTTGAAATAATGTTAGTCGTTTTCAACTCGTCAGTCACATGAGAACTAGAATAATTGTAAGTATTGTAGTGGACTTCACGTGCTGGTAGCGGGAGAATTAACCCATTGGCTCAGTGAAATATCCATAGCCCAACCTGGCAGTAGTTACAGAAAACAACCTAACTATTGACCTGCAAAAGTGAAGTTTTGCTTTGATGTCAAATTGACACATTTTGTTCTAAGCTAGTTACCTACCTTAGCTATTGGGCTAGCTATATTGACATGCATATTGGTATTAAAAAACACCAACGTATTCAGCTAAAAATATGTGTTCAGGCAAATCAGTGGTTAGCTAGCTACCTATCACATGAATTGTGCAAAAATATAATAGCTTATGTTAGCTAGCAAAATGCTAGCCAGTCAGTCAGTGGCATTGACAGATTGAAACTGGTATCAACAAAATGGGTTTCACTCTATCCTATTAAACATGACATTGCTAAATAGGCTTTTAGCTAATAAGATGTTCAAGTTTATTAGGAAGTTTCATTAATAATTAGACACTCACCGGACAACTTTGGTAGGTACTGTAGCTAGCTTTGTTTCCATTTTCCAACGGTTTCTAATTCCCTTGATTGGTCGTAAACGGTTACTGGTCTTGGAACTCATGTGTTCACCAGAAACGTCTTGTGATAAATGTTGCTTCCACAGGTTAACCAGAGATTCAAATAGAATCTTGAGAGAATTGTCTGCCAGAAAAAAAACTATAGCGAACTGTTTGCCACAAATGGCAATAAATATTATTGTTGCCTAAGGTTTGCCACAGATTCACCACTAGTGGCAAACATTTGCAAACTTCAACAACATTTTGTAGCACACTATTTAGTTCGCAGCAAATTTGCCACAAACTTATGGTAAGTTTGCAGCATAAAAATGTTGTTTTGTAAGGGAGCCTCTCGGTTGAGCAACTAGTGTTTTAAATCTTAGACAATTGTTTCACTTGACCATATTTTGTTTTGCAAAAAAGGAGCAAAGCATTTTCTTTTGAGTTTTAAATAGTTTCAAAGCATGTTCTTATTAGTTTGAAATCTGAATCAAGCATTTTGAATAGTTTTCCATCACTTATCTTTTGTTTGCAAATAAAACATAAACATCAGTCTTTGAAACCACCACCTGTGTCTAGATGCATGATATGGCTTCCAGACATTGGCTTCTAATAAACTCTTACTAAAATACATAATGGCTACTGCTGTGCTGTATTGCTAGACTGCTAAATGCTATGCTTTAATGTTAGACCCTCCCAATACATCAGAGTTCCTCACCTCATAATAACACAACTCTCCCTCCAGGTCAAACTGTGGTATGACAAGGTGGGTCACCAGCTCATAGTCACCATCCTGGGAGCTAAAGAATTTCCTTCTAGGGAAGATGGCCGGCCCAGGAACCCCTATGTTAAAATATACCTCCTCCCCGACAGAAGGTAGGAATCAACATCATTCTATGATTATGTTTTATACAATGGTTGTATAACTGTCTGATACCATGGTTTTATTACTGTCTGTCTTATACCATGGTTGTATTACTGTCTTATACCATGGTTGTATTACTGTCTGTCTTATACCATGGTTGTATTACTGTCTTATACCATGGTTGTATTACTGTCTGTCTTATACCATGGTTATATTACTGTCTTATACCATGGTTGTATTACTGTCTAATACCATGGTTGTATTACTGTCTGTCTTATACCATGGTTATATTACTGTCTGTCTTATACCATGGTTGTATTACTGTCTGTCTTATACCATGGTTGTATTACTGTCTGTCTTATACCATGGTTGTATTTCTGTCTGTCTTATACCATGGTTGTATTACTGTCTTATACCATGGTTGTATTACTGTCTGTCTTATACCATGATTGTATTACTGTCTGTCTTATACCATGGTTGTATTACTGTCTGTCTTATACCATGGTTGTATTACTGTCTGTCTTATACCATGGTTGTATTACTGTCTTATACCATGGTTGTATTACTGCCTGTCTTATAACATGGTTGATTTACTGTCTTATACCATGGTTGTATTACTGTCTGTATTATACCATGGTTATATTACTGTCTTATACCATGGTTGTATTACTGTCTGTCTTAAACCATGGCTATATTACTGTCTGTCTTATACCATGGCTATATTACTGTCTGTCTTTTTCCATGGTTGTATTACTGTCTGTCTTATACCATGGTTGTATTACTGTCTTATACCATGGTTGTATTACTGTCTGTCTTATACCATGGTTGTATTACTGTCTGTCTTATACTATGGTTGTATTACTGTCTTATACCATGGTTGTATTACTGTCTGTCTTATACCATGGTTGTATTACTGTCTGTCTTATACCATGGTTGTACTACTGTCTGCCTTATGCTATGGTTGTATTACTGTCTTATACCATGGTTGTAATACTATATGTCTTATACCATGGTTGTATTACTGTCATTCTTATACCATGGTTGTATTACTGTCTGCCTTATACTATGGTTGTATTACTGTCTTATACCATGGTTGTATTACTGTCTTATACCATGGTTGTATTACTGTCTGTCTTATACCATGGTTATATTACTGTCTGTCTTATACCATGGTTGTATTACTGTCTGTCTTATACTATGGTTGTATTACTGCCTTATACTATGGTTGTATTACTGTCTCATACCGTGGTTGTATTACTGTCTGTTTTATACCATGGTTTTATTACTGTCTTATACCATGGTTGTATTACTGTCTTATACCATGGTTGTATTACTGTCTGTCTTATACCATGGTTGTATTACTGTCTGTCTTATACCATGGTTGTATTAATGTATGTCTTGTACTATGGTTGTAATACTGTCTTATACCATGGTTGTATTACTGTCTAAAACCATTTTTGTATTACTGTCTGTCTTATACCATGGTTATATTAATGTCTGTCTTATACCATGGTTGTGTTACTGTCTGTCTCATACCATGGTTGTATTACTGTCTGACCTATACCATGGTTGTATTACTGTCTGTCTTATACCATGGTTATATTACTGTCTGTCTTATACCATGGTTGTATTACTGTCTGTCTTATACCATGTTTGTATTACTGTCTGTCTTATCCCATGGTTGTATTACTGTCTGTCTTATACTATGGTTGTATTACTGTCTTATACCATCTTTGTATTACTGTTTGTCTTATACCATGGTTGTATTACTGTCTTATACCATGGTTGTATTACTGTCTGTCTTATACCATTGCTATATTACTGTCTGTCTTATACCATGGTTGTATTACTGTCTGTCTTATACCATGGTTGTATTACTGTCTGTCTTATACCATGGTTGTATTACTGTCTTATACCATGGTTGTATTACTGTCTGTCTGATACCATTGCTATATTACTGTCTGTTATATACCATGGTTGTAGTACTGTCTGTCTTCTACCATGGTTGTATTACTCTCTGTCTTATACCATGGTTATATTACTGTCTGTCTTATACCATGGTTGTATAACTGTCTGTCTTATACCATGGTTGTATTACTGTCTAAAACCATTTTTGTATTACTGTCTGTCTTATACCATGGTTATATTAATGTCTGTCTTATTCCATGGTTGTGTTACTGTCTGTCTCATACCATGGTTGTATTACTGTCTGTCCTATACCATGGTTGTATTACTGTCTGTCTTATACCATTGCTATATTACTGTCTCTCTTATACCATGGTTGTATTACTGTCTGTCTTATACCATGGTTGTATTACTGTCTGTCTTATACCATGGTTGCATTACTGTCTGTCTTATACCATGGTTGTATTACTGTCTGCCTTATACTATGGTTGTATTACTGTCTTATACCATGGTTGTATTACTGTCTCATACCGTGGTTGTATTACTGTCTGCCTTATACCATGGTTGTATTACTGTCTAATACCATGGTTGTCTTACTGTCTGTCTCATACCATGGTTAAATTACTGTCTGTCTTATACCATGGTTGTATTACTCTCTGTCTTAAACCATGGTTGTATTACTGTCTGTCTTATACCATGGTTGTATTACTGTCTTATTCCATGGTTGTATTACTGTCTGTCTTATACCGTGGTTATATTACTGTCTGTCTTATACCATGGTTGTATTACTGTCTGTCTTATACCATGTTTGTATTAATGTCTGTCTTATCCCATGGTTGTATTACTGTCTGTCTTATCCCATGGTTGTATTACTGTCTGTCTTATACCATGGTTGTATTACTGTCTTATACCATGGTTGTATTACTGTCTGTCTGATACCATTGCTATATTACTGTCTGTTATATACCATGGTTGTATTACTGTCTGTCTTATACCATGGTTATATTACTGTCTGTCTGATACCATTGCTATATTACTGTCTGTTATATACCATGGTTGTATTACTGTCTGTCTTATACCATGGTTATATTACTGTCTGTCTTATACTTTGGTTGTATTACTGTCTTATACCATCTTTGTATTACTGTTTGTCTTATACCATGTTTGTATTACTGTCTTATACCATGGTTGTATTACTGTCTGTCTTATACCATTGCTATATTACTGTCTGTCTTATACCATGGTTGTATTACTGTCTGTCTTATAC
This sequence comes from Oncorhynchus kisutch, assembly GCF_002021735.2. Classification (NCBI taxonomy): domain Eukaryota; kingdom Metazoa; phylum Chordata; class Actinopteri; order Salmoniformes; family Salmonidae; genus Oncorhynchus; species Oncorhynchus kisutch. The sequence continues at coordinate 90,092,905 of NC_034187.2, forward strand.
CATGGTTGTATTACTGTCTGTCTTATACCATGGTTGTATTACTGTCTTATACCATGGTTGTATTACTGTCTGTCTGATACCATTGCTATATTACTGTCTGTTATATACCATGGTTGTAGTACTGTCTGTCTTCTACCATGGTTGTATTACTCTCTGTCTTATACCATGGTTATATTACTGTCTGTCTTATACCATGGTTGTATAACTGTCTGTCTTATACCATGTTTGTATTACTGTCTGTCTTATCCCATGGTTGTATTACTGTCTGTCTTATACTATGGTTGTATTACTGTCTTATAACATCTTTGTATTACTGTTTGTCTTATACCATGTTTGTATTACTGTCTTATACCATGGTTGTATTACTGTCTGTCTTATACCATTGCTATATTACTGTCTGTCTTATACCATGGTTGTATTACTGTCTGTCTTATACCATGGTTGTATTACTGTCTGTCTTATACCATGGTTGTATTACTGTCTTATACCATGGTTGTATTACTGTCTGTCTGATACCATTGCTATATTACTGTCTGTTATATACCATGGTTGTAGTACTGTCTGTCTTCTACCATGGTTGTATTACTCTCTGTCTTATACCATGGTTATATTACTGTCTATCTTATACCATGGTTGTATAACTGTCTGTCTTATACCATGGTTGTATTACTGTCTAAAACCATTTTTGTATTACTGTCTGTCTTATACCATGGTTATATTAATGTCTGTCTTATACCATGGTTGTGTTACTGTCTGTCTCATACCATGGTTGTATTACTGTCTGTCCTATACCATGGTTGTATTAATGTCTGTCTTATACCATTGCTATATTACTGTCTCTCTTATACCATGGTTGTATTACTGTCTGTCTTATACCATGGTTGTATTACTGTCTGTCTTATACCATGGTTGCATTACTGTCTGTCTTATACCATGGTTGTATTACTGTCTGCCTTATACTATGGTTGTATTACTGTCTTATACCATGGTTGTATTACTGTCTCATACCGTGGTTGTATTACTGTCTGCCTTATACCATGGTTGTATTACTGTCTAATACCATGGTTGTCTTACTGTCTGTCTCATACCATGGTTAAATTACTGTCTGTCTTATACCATGGTTGTCTTACTGTCTGTCTCATACCATGGTTAAATTACTGTCAGTCTTATACCATGGTTGTATTACTCTCTGTCTTAAACCATGGTTGTATTACTGTCTGTCTGATACCATTGCTATATTACTGTCTGTTATATACCATGGTTGTATTACTGTCTGTCTTATACCATGGTTATATTACTGTCTGTCTGATACCATTGCTATATTACTGTCTGTTATATACCATGGTTGTATTACTGTCTGTCTTATACCATGGTTATATTACTGTCTGTCTTATACTATGGTTGTATTACTGTCTTATACCATCTTTGTATTACTGTTTGTCTTATACCATGTTTGTATTACTGTCTTATACCATGGTTGTATTACTGTCTGTCTTATACCATTGCTATATTACTGTCTGTCTTATACCATGGTTGTATTACTGTCTGTCTTATACCATGGTTGTATTACTGTCTGTCTTATACCATGGTTGTATTACTGTCTTATACCATGGTTGTATTACTGTCTGTCTGATACCATTGCTATATTACTGTCTGTTATATACCATGGTTGTAGTACTGTGTGTCTTCTACCATGGTTGTATTACTCTCTGTCTTATACCATGGTTATATTACTGTCTGTCTTATACCATGGTTGTATAACTGTCTGTCTTATACCATGGTTGTATTACTGTCTGTCTTATACCATGTTTGTATTACTGTCTGTCTTATCCCATGGTTGTATTACTGTCTGTCTTATACTATGGTTGTATTACTGTCTTATAACATCTTTGTATTACTGTTTGTCTTATACCATGTTTGTATTACTGTCTTATACCATGGTTGTATTACTGTCTGTCTTATACCATTGCTATATTACTGTCTGTCTTATACCATGGTTGTATTACTGTCTGTCTTATACCATGGTTGTATTACTGTCTGTCTTATACCATGGTTGTATTACTGTCTTATACCATGGTTGTATTACTGTCTGTCTGATACCATTGCTATATTACTGTCTGTTATATACCATGGTTGTAGTACTGTCTGTCTTCTACCATGGTTGTATTACTCTCTGTCTTATACCATGGTTATATTACTGTCTATCTTATACCATGGTTGTATAACTGTCTGTCTTATACCATGGTTGTATTACTGTCTAAAACCATTTTTGTATTACTGTCTGTCTTATACCATGGTTATATTAATGTCTGTCTTATACCATGGTTGTGTTACTGTCTGTCTCATACCATGGTTGTATTACTGTCTGTCCTATACCATGGTTGTATTACTGTCTGTCTTATACCATTGCTATATTACTGTCTGTCTTATACCATGGTTGCATTACTGTCTGTCTTATACCATGGTTGTATTACTGTCTGCCTTATACTATGGTTGTATTACTGTCTTATACCATGGTTGTATTACTGTCTCATACCGTGGTTGTATTACTGTCTGCCTTATACCATGGTTGTATTACTGTCTAATACCATGGTTGTCTTACTGTCTGTCTCATACCATGGTTAAATTACTGTCTGTCTTATACCATGGTTGTATTACTCTCTGTCTTAAACCATGGTTGTATTACTGTCTGTCTGATACCATTGCTATATTACTGTCTGTTATATACCATGGTTGTATTACTGTCTGTCTTATACCATGGTTATATTACTGTCTGTCTGATACCATTGCTATATTACTGTCTGTTATATACCATGGTTGTATTACTGTCTGTCTTATACCATGGTTATATTACTGTCTGTCTTATACTATGGTTGTATTACTGTCTTATACCATCTTTGTATTACTGTTTGTCTTATACCATGTTTGTATTACTGTCTTATACCATGGTTGTATTACTGTCTGTCTTATACCATTGCTATATTACTGTCTGTCTTATACCATGGTTGTATTACTGTCTGTCTTATACCATGGTTGTATTACTGTCTGTCTTATACCATGGTTGTATTACTGTCTTATACCATGGTTGTATTACTGTCTGTCTGATACCATTGCTATATTACTGTCTGTTATATACCATGGTTGTAGTACTGTCTGTCTTCTACCATGGTTGTATTACTCTCTGTCTTATACCATGGTTATATTACTGTCTGTCTTATACCATGGTTGTATAACTGTCTGTCTTATACCATGGTTGTATTACTGTCTGTCTTATACCATGTTTGTATTACTGTCTGTCTTATCCCATGGTTGTATTACTGTCTGTCTTATACTATGGTTGTATTACTGTCTTATAACATCTTTGTATTACTGTTTGTCTTAAACCATGTTTGTATTACTGTCTTATACCATGGTTGTATTACTGTCTGTCTTATACCATTGCTATATTACTGTCTGTCTTATACCATGGTTGTATTACTGTCTGTCTTATACCATGGTTGTATTACTGTCTGTCTTATACCATGGTTGTATTACTGTCTTATACCATGGTTGTATTACTGTCTGTCTGATACCATTGCTATATTACTGTCTGTTATATACCATGGTTGTAGTACTGTCTGTCTTCTACCATGGTTGTATTACTCTCTGTCTTATACCATGGTTATATTACTGTCTATCTTATACCATGGTTGTATAACTGTCTGTCTTATACCATGGTTGTATTACTGTCTAAAACCATTTTTGTATTACTGTCTGTCTTATACCATGGTTATATTAATGTCTGTCTTATACCATGGTTGTGTTACTGTCTGTCTCATACCATGGTTGTATTACTGTAAGTCCTATACCATGGTTGTATTACTGTCTGTCTTATACCATTGCTATATTACTGTCTCTCTTATACCATGGTTGTATTACTGTCTGTCTTATACCATGGTTGTATTACTGTCTGTCTTATACCATGGTTGCATTACTGTCTGTCTTATACCATGGTTGTATTACTGTCTGCCTTATACTATGGTTGTATTACTGTCTTATACCATGGTTGTATTACTGTCTCATACCGTGGTTGTATTACTGTCTGCCTTATACCATGGTTGTATTACTGTCTAATACCATGGTTGTCTTACTGTCTGTCTCATACCATGGTTAAATTACTGTCTGTCTTATACCATGGTTGTATTACTCTCTGTCTTAAACCATGGTTGTATTACTGTCTGTCTTATACCATGGTTGTATTACTGTCTTATTCCATGGTTGTATTACTGTCTGTCTTATACCGTGGTTATATTACTGTCTGTCTTATACCATGGTTGTATTACTGTCTGTCTTATACCATGTTTGTATTAATGTCTGTCTTATCCCATGGTTGTATTACTGTCTGTCTTATACTATGGTTGTATTACTGTCTTATACCATCTTTGTATTACTGTTTGTCTTATACCATGTTTGTATTACTGTCTTATACCATGGTTGTATTACTGCCTGTCTTATACCATTGCAATATTACTGTCTGTCTTATACCATGGTTGTATTACTGTCTGTCTTATACCATGGTTGTATTACTGTCTGTCTTATACCATGGTTGTATAACTGTCTTATACCATGGTTGTATTACTGTCTGTCTGATATCATTGCTATATTACTGTCTGTTATATACCATGGTTGTAGTACTGTCTGTCTTCTACCATGGTTGTATTACTCTCTGTCTTATACCATGGTTATATTACTGTCTGTCTTATACCATGGTTGTATAACTGTCTGTCTTATACCATGTTTGTATTACTGTCTGTCTTATACCATGGTTGTATAACTGTCTGTCTTATACCATGGTTGTATTACTGTCTGTCTTAAACCATGTTTGTATTACTGTCTGTCTTATACCATGGTTGTATTACTGTCTGTCTTATACTATGGTTGTATTACTGTCTTATACCATGGTTCTATTACTGTCTGTCTTAAACCATTGCTATATTAATGTCTGTCTTATACCATGGTTGTATTACTGTCTGTCTTATACCATGGTTGTATTACTGTCTGTCTTATACCATGGTTGTATTACTGTCTGTCCTATACCATGGTTGTATTACTGTATGTCTTAGACCATGGTTGTATTACTCTCTGTCTTATACCATGGTTGTATTACTGTCTGCCTTATATCATGGTTGTATTTCTGTCTGTCTTATACCATGGTTGTATTACTGTCTTATACCATGGTTGTATTACTGTCTGTCTTATATCATGGTTGTATTTCTGTCTGTCTTATACCATGGTTGTATTACTGTCTTATACCATGGTTGTATTACTGTCTGTCTTATACCATGGTAATATTAATGTCTGTCTTATAACATGGTTGTATTACTGTCTGTCTTATACCATGGTTGTATTACTGTCTTATTCCATGGTTGTATTACTGTCTGTCTTATACCATGGTTGTATTACTGTCTGTCTTATACCATGATTGTATTACTGTCTGTCTTATAGCATGGTTGTATTACTGTCTTATACCATCTTTGTAATACTGTTTGTCTTATTCCATGGTTGTATTACTGTCTTATACCATGGTTGTATTACTGTCTGTCTTATACCATTGCTATATTACTGTCTCTCTTATACCATGGTTGTATTACTATCTGTCTTATGCCATGGTTGTATTACTGTCTGTCTTATACCATGGTTGCATTACTGTCTGTCTTATACCATGGTTGTATTACTGTCTGCCTTATACTATGGTTGTATTACTGTCTTATACCATGGTTGTATTACTGTCTCATACCGTGGTTGTATTACTGTCTGCCTTATACCATGGTTGTATTACTGTCTAATACCATGGTTGTCTTACTGTCTGTCTCATACCATGGTTATATTACTGTCTGTCTTATACCATGGTTTTATTACTGTCTGTCTTAAACCATGGTTGTATTACTGTCTGTCTTATACCATGGTTGTATTACTGTCTGTCTTATACCATGGTTATATTACTGTCTGTCTTATACCATGGTTGTATAACTGTCTGTCTTATACCATGGTTGTATTACTGTCTGTCTTATACCATGTTTGTATTAATGTCTGTCTTATACCATGGTTGTATTACTGTCTGTCTTATACTATGGTTGTATTACTGTCTTATACCATGGTTGTATTACTGTCTGTCTTATACCATGGTTGTATTACTGTCTTATACCATGGTTGTATTACTGTTTGTCTTATACCATGGTTGTATTACTGTCTTATACCATGGTTGTATTACTGTCTCGTACCGTGGTTGTATTACTGTCTGTCTTATACCATGGTTATATTACTGTCTGTCTTAAACCATGGTTGTATTACTGTCTGTCTTATACCATGGTTGTATTACTGTCTGTCTTATACCATGGTTGTATAACTGTCTGTCTTATACCATGGTTGTATTACTGTCTGTCTTATACCATGTTTGTATTACTGTCTGTCTTATACCATGGTTGTATTACTGTCTGTCTTATACTATGGTTGTATTACTGTCTTATACCATGGTTGTATTACTGTCTGTCTTATACCATGGTTGTATTACTGTCTTATACCATGGTTGTATTACTGTTTGTCTTATACCATGGTTGTATTACTGTCTTATACAATGGTTGTATTACTGTCTGTCTTAAACCATTGCTATATTACTGTCTGTCTTATACCATGGTTGTATTACTGTCTGTCTTATACCATAATTGTATTACTGTCTGTCTTATACTATGGTTGTATTACTGTCTTATACCATGGTTGTATTACTGTCTGTCTTATACCATGGTTGTATTACTGTCTTATACCATGGTTGTATTACTGCCTGTCTTATAACATGGTTGATTTACTGTCTTATACCATGGTTGTATTACTGTCTGTCTTATACCATGGTTATATTACTGTCTTATACCATGGTTGTATTACTGTCTTATACCATGTTTGTATTACTGTCTGTCTTATACCATGGTTATATTACTGTCTTATACCATGGTTGTATTACTGTCTGTCTTAAACCATGGCTATATTACTGTCTGTCTCATACCATGGCTATATTGCTGTCTGTCTTTTTCCATGGTTGTATTACTGTCTGTCTTATACCATGGTTGTATTACTGTCTGTCTTATACCATGGTTGTATTACTGTCTGTCTTATGCCATGGTTGTATTACTGTCTTATACCATGGTTGTATTACTGTCTGTCTTATACCATGGTTGTATTACTGTCTGTCTTATACTATGGTTGTATTACTGTCTTATACCATGGTTATGGTTGTATTACTGTCTGTCTTATACCATGGTTGTATTACTGTCTGTCTTATACCATGGTTGTACTACTGTCTGCCTTATGCTATGGTTGTATTACTATATGTCTTATACCATGGTTGTATTACTGTCTGTCTTATACCATGGTTATATTACTGTCTTATACTATGGTTGTATTACTGTCTCATACCGTGGTTGTATTACTGTCTCATACCGTGGTTGTATTACTGTCTGTTTTATACCATGGTTTTATTACTGTCTTATACCATGGTTATATTACTGTCTTATACCATGGTTGTATTACTGTCTGTCTTATACCATGGTTGTATTACTGTCTGTCTTATACCATGGTTGTATTACTGTCTAAAACCATTTTTGTATTACTGTCTGTCTTATACCATGGTTATATTAATGTCTGTCTTATACCATGGTTGTGTTACTGTCTGTCTCATACCATGGTTGTATTACTGTCTGTCCTATACCACGGTTGTATTACTGTCTGTCTTATACCATTGCTATATTACTGTCTCTTATACCATGGTTGTATTACTGTCTGTCTTTTACCATGGTTGTATTACTGTCTGTCTTATACCATGGTTGCATTACTGTCTGTCTTATACCATGGTTGTATTACTGTCTGCCTTATGCTATGGTTGTATTACTATATGTCTTATACCATGGTTGTATTAATGTCTGTCTTATACCATGGTTATATTACTGTCTTATACTATGGTTGTATTACTGTCTCATACCGTGGTTGTATTACTGTCTGTTTTATACCATGGTTTTATTACTGTCTTATACCATGGTTGTATTACTGTCTTATACCATGGTTGTATTACTGTCTGTCTTATACCATGGTTGTATTACTGTCTGTCATATACCATGGTTGTATTAATGTATGTCTTGTACTATGGTTGTAATACTGTCTTATACCATGGTTGTATTACTGTCTAAAACCATTTTTGTATTACTGTCTGTCTTATACCATGGTTATATTAATGTCTGTCTTATACCATGGTTGTGTTACTGTCTGTCTCATACCATGGTTGTATTACTGTCTGTCCTATACCGTGGTTGTATTACTGTCTGTCTTATACCATTGCTATATTACTGTCTCTCTTATACCATGGTTGTATTACTGTCTGTCTTATACCATGGTTGTATTACTGTCTGTCTTATACCATGGTTGCATTACTGTCTGTCTTATACCATGGTTGTATTACTGTCTGCCTTATACTATGGTTGTATTACTGTCTTATACCATGGTTGTATTACTGTCTCATACCGTGGTTGTATTACTGTCTGCCTTATACCATGGTTGTATTACTGTCTAATACCATGGTTGTCTTACTGTTTGTCTCATACCATGGTTAAATTACTGTCTGTCTTATACCATGGTTGTATTACTCTCTGTCTTAAACCATGGTTGTATTACTGTCTGTCTTATACCATGGTTGTATTACTGTCTTATACCATGGTTGTATTACTGCCTGTCTTATAACATGGTTGATTTACTGTCTTATACCATGGTTGTATTACTGTCTGTCTTATACCATGGTTATATTACTGTCTTATACCATGGTTGTATTACTGTCTTATACCATGTTTGTATTACTGTCTGTCTTATACCATGGTTATATTACTGTCTTATACCATGGTTGTATTACTGTCTGTCTTAAACCATGGCTATATTACTGTCTGTCTCATACCATGGCTATATTGCTGTCTGTCTTTTTCCATGGTTGTATTACTGTCTGTCTTATACCATGGTTGTATTACTGTCTGTCTTATACCATGGTTGTATTACTGTCTGTCTTATGCCATGGTTGTATTACTGTCTTATACCATGGTTGTATTACTGTCTGTCTTATACCATGGTTGTATTACTGTCTGTCTTATACTATGGTTGTATTACTGTCTTATACCATGGTTATGGTTGTATTACTGTCTGTCTTATACCATGGTTGTATTACTGTCTGTCTTATACCATGGTTGTACTACTGTCTGCCTTATGCTATGGTTGTATTACTATATGTCTTATACCATGGTTGTATTACTGTCTGTCTTATACCATGGTTATATTACTGTCTTATACTATGGTTGTATTACTGTCTCATACCGTGGTTGTATTACTGTCTCATACCGTGGTTGTATTACTGTCTGTTTTATACCATGGTTTTATTACTGTCTTATACCATGGTTATATTACTGTCTTATACCATGGTTGTATTACTGTCTGTCTTATACCATGGTTGTATTACTGTCTGTCTTATACCATGGTTGTATTACTGTCTAAAACCATTTTTGTATTACTGTCTGTCTTATACCATGGTTATATTAATGTCTGTCTTATACCATGGTTGTGTTACTGTCTGTCTCATACCATGGTTGTATTACTGTCTGTCCTATACCACGGTTGTATTACTGTCTGTCTTATACCATTGCTATATTACTGTCTCTTATACCATGGTTGTATTACTGTCTGTCTTATACCATGGTTGTATTACTGTCTGTCTTATACCATGGTTGCATTACTGTCTGTCTTATACCATGGTTGTATTACTGTCTGCCTTATGCTATGGTTGTATTACTATATGTCTTATACCATGGTTGTATTACTGTCTGTCTTATACCATGGTTATATTACTGTCTTATACTATGGTTGTATTACTGTCTCATACCGTGGTTGTATTACTGTCTGTTTTATACCATGGTTTTATTACTGTCTTATACCATGGTTGTATTACTGTCTTATACCATGGTTGTATTACTGTCTGTCTTATACCATGGTTGTATTACTGTCTGTCATATACCATGGTTGTATTAATGTATGTCTTGTACTATGGTTGTAATACTGTCTTATACCATGGTTGTATTACTGTCTAAAACCATTTTTGTATTACTGTCTGTCTTATACCATGGTTATATTAATGTCTGTCTTATACCATGGTTGTGTTACTGTCTGTCTCATACCATGGTTGTATTACTGTCTGTCCTATACCGTGGTTGTATTACTGTCTGTCTTATACCATTGCTATATTACTGTCTCTCTTATACCATGGTTGTATTACTGTCTGTCTTATACCATGGTTGTATTACTGTCTGTCTTATACCATGGTTGCATTACTGTCTGTCTTATACCATGGTTGTATTACTGTCTGCCTTATACTATGGTTGTATTACTGTCTTATACCATGGTTGTATTACTGTCTCATACCGTGGTTGTATTACTGTCTGCCTTATACCATGGTTGTATTACTGTCTAATACCATGGTTGTCTTACTGTTTGTCTCATACCATGGTTAAATTACTGTCTGTCTTATACCATGGTTGTATTACTCTCTGTCTTAAACCATGGTTGTATTACTGTCTGTCTTATACCATGGTTGTATTACTGTCTTATTCCATGGTTGTATTACTGTGTGTCTTATACCGTGGTTATATTACTGTCTGTCTTATACCATGGTTGTATTACTGTCTGTCTTATACCATGTTTGTATTACTGTCTGTCTTATCCCATGGTTGTATTACTGTCTGTCTTATACTATGGTTGTATTACTGTCTTATACCATCTTTGTATTACTGTTTGTCTTATACCATGTTTGTATTACTGTCTTATACCATGGTTGTATTACTGTCTGTCTTATACCATTGCTATATTACTGTCTGTCTTATACCATGGTTGTATTACTGTCTGTCTTATACCATGGTTGTATTACTGTCTGTCTTATACCATGGTTGTATTACTATCTTATACCATGGTTGTATTACTGTCTGTCTGATACCATTGCTATATTACTGTCTGTTATATACCATGGTTGTAGTACTGTCTGTCTTCTACCATGGTTGTATTACTCTCTGTCTTATACCATGGTTATATTACTGTCTGTCTTATACCATGGTTGTATAACTGTCTGTCTTATACCATGGTTGTATTACTGTCTGTCTTATACCATGTTTGTATTACTGTCTGTCTTATACCATGGTTGTATTACTGTCTGTCTTATACTATGGTTGTATTATTGTCTTATACCATGGTTGTATTACTGTCTGTCTTATACCATGGTTGTATTACTGTCTTATACCATGGTTGTATTACTGTCTGTCTTAAACCATTGCTATATTAATGTCTGTCTTATACCATGGTTGTATTACTGTCTGTCTTATACCATGGTTGTATTACTGTCTGTCTTATACCATGGTTGTATTACTGTCTGTCTTATACCATGGTTGTATTACTGTCTGTCTTATACCATGGTTGTATTACTGTCTGTCTTATACCATGGTTGTATTACTGTCTGTCCTATACCATGGTTGTATTACTGTATGTCTTAGACCATGGTTGTATTACTGTCTGTCTTATACCATGGTTGTATTACTGTCTGCCTTATATCATGGTTGTATTTCTGTCTGTCTTATACCATGGTTGTATTACTGTCTGTCTTATACCATGGTTGTATTACTGTCTGTCTTATACCATGGTTGTATTACTGTCTGTCTTATGCCATGGTTGTATTACTGTCTTATACCATGGTTGTATTACTGTCTGTCTTATACCATGGTTGTATTACTGTCTGTCTTATACTATGGTTGTATTACTGTCTTATACCATGGTTATGGTTGTATTACTGTCTGTCTTATACCATGGTTGTATTACTGTCTGTCTTATACCATGGTTGTACTACTGTCTGCCTTATGCTATGGTTGTATTACTATATGTCTTATACCATGGTTGTATTACTGTCTGTCTTATACCATGGTTATATTACTGTCTTATACTATGGTTGTATTACTGTCTCATACCGTGGTTGTATTACTGTCTCATACCGTGGTTGTATTACTGTCTGTTTTATACCATGGTTTTATTACTGTCTTATACCATGGTTATATTACTGTCTTATACCATGGTTGTATTACTGTCTGTCTTATACCATGGTTGTATTACTGTCTGTCTTATACCATGGTTGTATTACTGTCTAAAACCATTTTTGTATTACTGTCTGTCTTATACCATGGTTATATTAATGTCTGTCTTATACCATGGTTGTGTTACTGTCTGTCTCATACCATGGTTGTATTACTGTCTGTCCTATACCACGGTTGTATTACTGTCTGTCTTATACCATTGCTATATTACTGTCTCTTATACCATGGTTGTATTACTGTCTGTCTTATACCATGGTTGTATTACTGTCTGTCTTATACCATGGTTGCATTACTGTCTGTCTTATACCATGGTTGTATTACTGTCTGCCTTATGCTATGGTTGTATTACTATATGTCTTATACCATGGTTGTATTACTGTCTGTCTTATACCATGGTTATATTACTGTCTTATACTATGGTTGTATTACTGTCTCATACCGTGGTTGTATTACTGTCTGTTTTATACCATGGTTTTATTACTGTCTTATACCATGGTTGTATTACTGTCTTATACCATGGTTGTATTACTGTCTGTCTTATACCATGGTTGTATTACTGTCTGTCATATACCATGGTTGTATTAATGTATGTCTTGTACTATGGTTGTAATACTGTCTTATACCATGGTTGTATTACTGTCTAAAACCATTTTTGTATTACTGTCTGTCTTATACCATGGTTATATTAATGTCTGTCTTATACCATGGTTGTGTTACTGTCTGTCTCATACCATGGTTGTATTACTGTCTGTCCTATACCGTGGTTGTATTACTGTCTGTCTTATACCATTGCTATATTACTGTCTCTCTTATACCATGGTTGTATTACTGTCTGTCTTATACCATGGTTGTATTACTGTCTGTCTTATACCATGGTTGCATTACTGTCTGTCTTATACCATGGTTGTATTACTGTCTGCCTTATACTATGGTTGTATTACTGTCTTATACCATGGTTGTATTACTGTCTCATACCGTGGTTGTATTACTGTCTGCCTTATACCATGGTTGTATTACTGTCTAATACCATGGTTGTCTTACTGTTTGTCTCATACCATGGTTAAATTACTGTCTGTCTTATACCATGGTTGTATTACTCTCTGTCTTAAACCATGGTTGTATTACTGTCTGTCTTATACCATGGTTGTATTACTGTCTTATTCCATGGTTGTATTACTGTGTGTCTTATACCGTGGTTATATTACTGTCTGTCTTATACCATGGTTGTATTACTGTCTGTCTTATACCATGTTTGTATTACTGTCTGTCTTATCCCATGGTTGTATTACTGTCTGTCTTATACTATGGTTGTATTACTGTCTTATACCATCTTTGTATTACTGTTTGTCTTATACCATGTTTGTATTACTGTCTTATACCATGGTTGTATTACTGTCTGTCTTATACCATTGCTATATTACTGTCTGTCTTATACCATGGTTGTATTACTGTCTGTCTTATACCATGGTTGTATTACTGTCTGTCTTATACCATGGTTGTATTACTATCTTATACCATGGTTGTATTACTGTCTGTCTGATACCATTGCTATATTACTGTCTGTTATATACCATGGTTGTAGTACTGTCTGTCTTCTACCATGGTTGTATTACTCTCTGTCTTATACCATGGTTATATTACTGTCTGTCTTATACCATGGTTGTATAACTGTCTGTCTTATACCATGGTTGTATTACTGTCTGTCTTATACCATGTTTGTATTACTGTCTGTCTTATACCATGGTTGTATTACTGTCTGTCTTATACTATGGTTGTATTATTGTCTTATACCATGGTTGTATTACTGTCTGTCTTATACCATGGTTGTATTACTGTCTTATACCATGGTTGTATTACTGTCTGTCTTAAACCATTGCTATATTAATGTCTGTCTTATACCATGGTTGTATTACTGTCTGTCTTATACCATGGTTGTATTACTGTCTGTCTTATACCAAGGTTGTATTACTGTCTGTCTTATACCATGGTTGTATTACTGTCTGTCTTATACCATGGTTGTATTACTGTCTGTCTTATACCATGGTTGTATTACTGTCTGTCCTATACCATGGTTGTATTACTGTATGTCTTAGACCATGGTTGTATTACTGTCTGTCTTATACCATGGTTGTATTACTGTCTGCCTTATATCATGGTTGTATTTCTGTCTGTCTTATACCATGGTTGTATTACTGTCTTATACCATGGTTGTATTACTGTCTGTCTTATATCATGGTTGTATTTCTGTCTGTCTTATACCATGGTTGTATTACTGTCTTATACCATGGTTGTATTACTGTCTGTCTTATACCATGGTAATATTAATGTCTGTCTTATAACATGGTTGTATTACTGTCTGTCTTATACCATGGTTGTATTACTGTCTTATTCCATGGTTGTATTACTGTCTGTCTTATAGCATGGTTGTATTACTGTCTTATACCATCTTTGTAATACTGTTTGTCTTATTCCATGGTTGTATTACTGTCTTATACCATGGTTGTATTACTGTCTGTCTTATACCATTGCTATATTACTGTCTCTCTTATACCATGGTTGTATTACTATCTGTCTTATGCCATGGTTGTATTACTGTCTGTCTTATACCATGGTTGCATTACTGTCTGTCTTATACCATGGTTGTATTACTGTCTGCCTTATACTATGGTTGTATTACTGTCTTATACCATGGTTGTATTACTGTCTCATACCGTGGTTGTATTACTGTCTGCCTTATACCATGGTTGTATTACTGTCTAATACCATGGTTGTCTTACTGTCTGTCTCATACCATGGTTATATTACTGTCTGTCTTATACCATGGTTGTATTACTGTCTCATACCGTGGTTGTATTACTGTCTGTCTTATACCATGGTTATATTACTGTCTGTCTTAAACCATGGTTGTATTACTGTCTGTCTTATACCATGGTTGTATTACTGTCTGTCTTATACCATGGTTGTATTACTGTCTGTCTTATACCATGTTTGTATTACTGTCTGTCTTATACTATGGTTGTATTACTGTCTTATACCATGGTTGTATTACTGTCTGTCTTATACCATGGTTGTATTACTGTCTTATACCATGGTTGTATTACTGTTTGTCTTATACCATGGTTGTATTACTGTCTTATACAATGGTTGTATTACTGTCTGTCTTAAACCATTGCTATATTACTGTCTGTCTTATACCATGGTTGTATTACTGTCTGTCTTATACCATGATTGTATTACTGTCTGTCTTATACTATGGTTGTATTACTGTCTTATACCATGGTTGTATTACTGTCTGTCTTATACCATGGTTGTATTACTGTCTTATACCATGGTTGTATTACTGCCTGTCTTATAACATGGTTGATTTACTGTCTTATACCATGGTTGTATTACTGTCTGTCTTATACCATGGTTATATTACTGTCTTATACCATGGTTGTATTACTGTCTTATACCATGTTTGTATTACTGTCTGTCTTATACCATGGTTATATTACTGTCTTATACCATGGTTGTATTACTGTCTGTCTTAAACCATGGCTATATTACTGTCTGTCTCATACCATGGCTATATTGCTGTCTGTCTTTTTCCATGGTTGTATTACTGTCTGTCTTATACCATGGTTGTATTACTGTCTGTCTTATACCATGGTTGTATTACTGTCTGTCTTATGCCATGGTTGTATTACTGTCTTATACCATGGTTGTATTACTGTCTGTCTTATACCATGGTTGTATTACTGTCTGTCTTATACTATGGTTGTATTACTGTCTTATACCATGGTTATGGTTGTATTACTGTCTGTCTTATACCATGGTTGTATTACTGTCTGTCTTATACCATGGTTGTACTACTGTCTGCCTTATGCTATGGTTGTATTACTATATGTCTTATACCATGGTTGTATTACTGTCTGTCTTATACCATGGTTATATTACTGTCTTATACTATGGTTGTATTACTGTCTCATACCGTGGTTGTATTACTGTCTCATACCGTGGTTGTATTACTGTCTGTTTTATACCATGGTTTTATTACTGTCTTATACCATGGTTATATTACTGTCTTATACCATGGTTGTATTACTGTCTGTCTTATACCATGGTTGTATTACTGTCTGTCTTATACCATGGTTGTATTACTGTCTAAAACCATTTTTGTATTACTGTCTGTCTTATACCATGGTTATATTAATGTCTGTCTTATACCATGGTTGTGTTACTGTCTGTCTCATACCATGGTTGTATTACTGTCTGTCCTATACCACGGTTGTATTACTGTCTGTCTTATACCATTGCTATATTACTGTCTCTTATACCATGGTTGTATTACTGTCTGTCTTATACCATGGTTGTATTACTGTCTGTCTTATACCATGGTTGCATTACTGTCTGTCTTATACCATGGTTGTATTACTGTCTGCCTTATGCTATGGTTGTATTACTATATGTCTTATACCATGGTTGTATTACTGTCTGTCTTATACCATGGTTATATTACTGTCTTATACTATGGTTGTATTACTGTCTCATACCGTGGTTGTATTACTGTCTGTTTTATACCATGGTTTTATTACTGTCTTATACCATGGTTGTATTACTGTCTTATACCATGGTTGTATTACTGTCTGTCTTATACCATGGTTGTATTACTGTCTGTCATATACCATGGTTGTATTAATGTATGTCTTGTACTATGGTTGTAATACTGTCTTATACCATGGTTGTATTACTGTCTAAAACCATTTTTGTATTACTGTCTGTCTTATACCATGGTTATATTAATGTCTGTCTTATACCATGGTTGTGTTACTGTCTGTCTCATACCATGGTTGTATTACTGTCTGTCCTATACCGTGGTTGTATTACTGTCTGTCTTATACCATTGCTATATTACTGTCTCTCTTATACCATGGTTGTATTACTGTCTGTCTTATACCATGGTTGTATTACTGTCTGTCTTATACCATGGTTGCATTACTGTCTGTCTTATACCATGGTTGTATTACTGTCTGCCTTATACTATGGTTGTATTACTGTCTTATACCATGGTTGTATTACTGTCTCATACCGTGGTTGTATTACTGTCTGCCTTATACCATGGTTGTATTACTGTCTAATACCATGGTTGTCTTACTGTCTGTCTCATACCATGGTTAAATTACTGTCTGTCTTATACCATGGTTGTATTACTCTCTGTCTTAAACCATGGTTGTATTACTGTCTGTCTTATACCATGGTTGTATTACTGTCTTATTCCATGGTTGTATTACTGTGTGTCTTATACCGTGGTTATATTACTGTCTGTCTTATACCATGGTTGTATTACTGTCTGTCTTATACCATGTTTGTATTACTGTCTGTCTTATCCCATGGTTGTATTACTGTCTGTCTTATACTATGGTTGTATTACTGTCTTATACCATCTTTGTATTACTGTTTGTCTTATACCATGTTTGTATTACTGTCTTATACCATGGTTGTATTACTGTCTGTCTTATACCATTGCTATATTACTGTCTGTCTTATACCATGGTTGTATTACTGTCTGTCTTATACCATGGTTGTATTACTGTCTGTCTTATACCATGGTTGTATTACTGTCTTATACCATGGTTGTATTACTGTCTGTCTGATACCATTGCTATATTACTGTCTGTTATATACCATGGTTGTAGTACTGTCTGTCTTCTACCATGGTTGTATTACTCTCTGTCTTATACCATGGTTATATTACTGTCTGTCTTATACCATGGTTGTATAACTGTCTGTCTTATACCATGGTTGTATTACTGTCTGTCTTATACCATGTTTGTATTACTGTCTGTCTTATACCATGGTTGTATTACTGTCTGTCTTATACTATGGTTGTATTATTGTCTTATACCATGGTTGTATTACTGTCTGTCTTATACCATGGTTGTATTACTGTCTTATACCATGGTTGTATTACTGTCTGTCTTAAACCATTGCTATATTAATGTCTGTCTTATACCATGGTTGTATTACTGTCTGTCTTATACCATGGTTGTATTACTGTCTGTCTTATACCATGGTTGTATTACTGTCTGTCTTATACCATGGTTGTATTACTGTATGTCTTAGACCATGGTTGTATTACTGTCTGTCTTATACCATGGTTGTATTACTGTCTGCCTTATATCATGGTTGTATTTCTGTCTGTCTTATACCATGGTTGTATTACTGTCTTATACCATGGTTGTATTACTGTCTGTCTTATATCATGGTTGTATTTCTGTCTGTCTTATACCATGGTTGTATTACTGTCTTCTACCATGGTTGTATTACTGTCTGTCTTATACCATGGTAATATTAATGTCTGTCTTATACCATGGTTGTATTACTGTCTGTCTTATACCATGGTTGTATTACTGTCTTATTCCATGGTTGTATTACTGTCTGTCTTATACCATGGTTATATTACTGTCTGTCTTATACCATGGTTGTATTACTGTCTGTCTTATACCATGATTGTATTACTGTCTGTCTTATAGCATGGTTGTATTACTGTCTTATACCATCTTTGTAATACTGTTTGTCTTATTCCATGGTTGTATTACTGTCTTATACCATGGTTGTATTACTGTCTGTCTTATACCATTGCTATATTACTGTCTCTCTTATACCATGGTTGTATTACTGTCTGTCTTATGCCATGGTTGTATTACTGTCTGTCTTATACCATGGTTGTATTACTGTCTGTCTTATACCATGGTTATATTACTGTCTGTCTTATACCATGGTTGTATAACTGTCTGTCTTATACCATGGTTGTATTACTGTCTAATACCATGGTTGTCTTACTGTCTGTCTCATACCTTGGTTATATTACTGTCTGTCTTATACCATGGTTGTATTACTGTCTGTCTTAAACCATGGTTGTATTACTGTCTGTCTTATACCATGGTTGTATTACTGTCTGTCTTATACCATGGTTATATTACTGTCTGTCTTATACCATGGTTGTATAACTGTCTGTCTTATACCATGGTTGTATTACTGTCTGTCTTATACCATGTTTGTATTACTGTCTGTCTTATACCATGGTTGTATTTCTGTCTGTCTTATACTATGGTTGTATTACTGTCTTATACCATGGTTGTATTACTGTCTGTCTTATACCATGGTTGTATTACTGTCTTATACCATGGTTGTATTACTGTTTGTCTTATACCATGGTTGTATTACTGTCTTATACCATGGTTGTATTACTGTCTCATACCGTGGTTGTATTACTGTCTGTCTTATACCATGATTGTATTACTGTCTGTCTTATACTATGGTTGTATTACTGTCTTATACGATAGTTGTATTACTGTCTGTCTTATACCATGGTTGTATTACTGTCTGTCTTATACCATGGTTGTACTACTGTCTGCCTTATACTATGGTTGTATTACTGTCTTATACCATGGTTGTAATACTGTACGTTTTATACCATGGTTGTATTACTGTCTGTATTATACCATGGTTGTATTACTGTCTGCCTTATACTAGGGTTGTATTACTGTCTTATACCATGGTTGTATTACTGTCTGTCTTATATCATGGTTGTATTTCTGTCTGTCTTATACCATGGTTGTATTACTGTCTTATACCATGGTTGTATTACTGTCTCATACCTTGGTTGTATTACTGTCTGTTTTATACCATGGTTTTATTACTGTCTTATACCATGGTTGTATTACTGTTTGTCTTATACCATGGTTGTATTACTGTCTTATACCATGGTTGTATTACTGTCTCATACCTTGGTTGTATTACTGTCTGTTTTATACCATGGTTTTATTACTGTCTTATACCATGGTTGTATTACTGTTTGTCTTATACCATGGTTGTATTACTGTCTGTTTTATACCATGGTTGTATTACTGTATTATACCATGGTTGTATTACTGTTTGTCTTATACCATGGTTGTATTACTGTCTTATACCATGGTTGTATTACTGTCTGTCTTATACCATGGTTATATTAATGTCTGTCTTATACCATGGTTATATTACTGTCTGTCTTATACCATGGTTGTATTACTGTCTTATTCCATGGTTGTATTACTGTCTGTCTTATACCATGGTTGTATTACTGTCTGTCTTATACCATTTTTGTATTACTGTCTGTCTTATACCATTGTTGTATTACTGTTTGTCTTATACCATGGTTATATTAATGTCTGTCTTATACCATGGTAATATTACTGTCTGTCTTATACCATGGTTATATTACTGTCTGTCTTATACCATGGTTGTATTACTGTCTGTCTTAAACCATTGCTATATTACTGTCTGTCTTATACCATGGTTATATTACTGTCTGTCTTATACCATGGTTGTATTACTGTCTGTCTTATACCATGGTTGTATTACTGTCTGTCTTATACCATGGTTGTATTACTGTCTTATACCATGGTTGTATTACTGTCTGCCTTATACTATGGTTGTATTACTGTCTTATACCATGGTTGTAATACTGTATGTCTTATACCATGGTTGTATTACTGTCTGTCTTATACCATGGTTGTATTACTGTCTGCCTTATACTATGGTTGTATTACTGTCTTATACCATGGTTGTATTACTGTCTGTCTTATATCACGGTTGTATTTCTGTCTGTCTTATACCATGGTTGTATTACTGTCTTATACCATGGTTGTATTACTGTCTCATACCTTGGTTGTATTACTGTCTGTTTTATACCATGGTTTTATTACTGTCTTATACCATGGTTGTATTACTGTTTGTCTTATACCATGGTTGTATTACTGTCTTATACCATGGTTGTATTACTGTCTCATACCTTGGTTGTATTACTGTCTGTTTTATACCATGGTTTTATTACTGTCTTATACCATGGTTGTATTACTGTTTGTCTCATACCATGGTTGTATTACTGTCTGTTTTATACCATGGTTGTATTACTGTATTATACCATGGTTGTATTACTGTTTGTCTTATACCATGGTTGTATTACTGTCTTAAACCATGGTTGTATTACTGTCTGTCTTATACCATGGTTATATTAATGTCTGTCTTATACCATGGTAATATTACTGTCTGTCTTATACCATGGTTATATTACTGTCTGTCTTATACCATGGTTGTATTACTGTCTGTCTTAAACCATTGCTATATTACTGTCTGTCTTATACCATGGTTATATTACTGTCTGTCTTATACCATGGTTGTATTACTGTCTGTCTTATACCATGGATGTATTACTGTCTGTCTTATACCATGGTTGTATTACTGTCTTATACCATGGTTGTATTACTGTCTGCCTTATACTATGGTTGTATTACTGTCTTATACCATGGTTGTAATACTGTATGTCTTATACCATGGTTGTATTACTGTCTGTCTTATACCATGGTTGTATTACTGTCTGCCTTATACTATGGTTGTATTACTGTCTTATACCATGGTTGTATTACTGTCTGTCTTATATCACGGTTGTATTTCTGTCTGTCTTATACCATGGTTGTATTACTGTCTTATACCATGGTTGTATTACTGTCTCATACCTTGGTTGTATTACTGTCTGTTTTATACCATGGTTTTATTACTGTCTTATACCATGGTTGTATTACTGTTTGTCTTATACCATGGTTGTATTACTGTCTTATACCATGGTTGTATTACTGTCTCATACCTTGGTTGTATTACTGTCTGTTTTATACCATGGTTTTATTACTGTCTTATACCATGGTTGTATTACTGTTTGTCTCATACCATGGTTGTATTACTGTCTGTTTTATACCATGGTTGTATTACTGTATTATACCATGGTTGTATTACTGTTTGTCTTATACCATGGTTGTATTACTGTCTTAAACCATGGTTGTATTACTGTCTGTCTTATACCATGGTTATATTAATGTCTGTCTTATACCATGGTTATATTACTGTCTGTCTTATACCATGGTTGTATTACTGTCTGTCTTATACCATGGTTGTATTACTGTCTGTCTTATACCATGGTTGTATTACTGTCTTATTCCATGGTTGTATTACTGTCTGTCTTATACCATGGTTATATTACTGTCTGTCTTATACCATGTTTATATTACTGTCTGTCTTATACCATGGTTGTATAACTGTCTGTCTTTTACCATGGTTGTATTACTGTCTGTCTTATACCATGGTTGTATTACTGTCTGTCTTATACCGTGGTTGTATTACTGTCTGTCTTATACCATGGTTATATTACTGTCTGTCTTATACCATGGTTGTATTACTGTCTGTCTTATACCATGGTTGTATTACTGTCTTATTCCATGGTTGTATTACTGTCTGTCTTATACCATGGTTGTATTACTGTCTGTCTTATACCATGGTTGTATTACTGTTTGTCTTATACCATGGTTATATTAATGTCTGTCTTATACCATGGTAATATTACTGTCTGTCTTATACCATGGTTGTATTACTGTCTGTCTTAAACCATTGCTATATTACTGTCTGTCTTATACCATTGTTATATTACTGTCTGTCTTATACCATGGTTGTATTACTGTCTGTCTTATACCATGGTTGTATTACTGTCTGTCTTATACCATGGTTGTATTACTGTCTTATACCATGGTTGTATTACTGTCTCATACCTTGGTTGTATTACTGTCTGTTTTATACCATGGTTGTATTACTGTCTTATTCCATGGTTATATTACTGTCTGTCTTATACCATGGTTATATTACTGTCTGTCTTATACCATGGTTGTATTACTGTCTGTCTTAAACCATTGCTATATTACTGTCTGTCTTATACCATGGTTATATTAATGTCTGTCTTATACCATGGTTATATTAATGTCTGTCTTATACCATGGTTATATTACTGTCTGTCTTATACCATGGTTATATTACTGTCTGTCTTATACCATGGTTGTATTACTGTCTTATTCCATGGTTGTATTACTGTCTGTCTTATACCATGGTTGTATAACTGTCTGTCTTATACCATGGTTGTATTACTGTCTGTCTTATACCATGGTTATATTAATGTCTGTCTTATACCATGGTTATATTACTGTCTGTCTTATACCATGGTTGTATTACTGTCTGTCTTATACCATGGTTGTATTACTGTCTTATACCATGGTTGTATTACTGTTTGTCTTATACCATGGTTGTATTACTGTTTGTCTTATACCATGGTTGTATTACTGTCTTATACCATGGTTGTATTACTGTCTGTCTTATACCATGGTTATATTAATGTCTGTCTTATACCATGGTTATATTACTGTCTGTCTTATACCATGGTTGTATTACTGTCTGTCTTATACCATGGTTGTATTACTGTCTGTCTTATACCATGGTTGTATTACTGTCTTATTCCATGGTTGTATTACTGTCTGTCTTATACCATGGTTATATTACTGTCTGTCTTATACCATGGTTATATTACTGTCTGTCTTATACCATGGTTGTATTACTGTCTGTCTTATACCATGGTTGTATTACTGTCTTATTCCATGGTTGTATTACTGTCTGTCTTATACCATGGTTGTATTACTGTCTGTCTTATACCATGGTTATATTAATGTCTGTCTTATACCATGGTTGTATTACTGTCTGTCTTATACCATGGTTGTATTACTGTCTTATTCCATGGTTGTATTACTGTCTGTCTTATACCATGGTTATATTACTGTCTATCTTATACCATGGTTGTATTACTGTCTGTCTTTTACCATGGTTGTATTACTGTCTGTCTTATACCATGGTTGTATTACTGTCTGCCTTATACTATGGTTGTATTACTGTCTTATACCATGGTTGTATTACTGTCTGTCTTATATCATGGTTGTATTTCTGTCTGTCTTATACCATGGTTGTATTACTGTCTTATACCATGGTTGTATTACTGTCTCATACCGTGGTTGTATTACTGTCTGTCTTATACCATGGTTGTATTACTGTCTGTCTTATACCATGGTTGTATTACTGTATGTCTTGTACTATGGTTGTAATACTGTCTTATACCATGGTTGTATTACTGTCTAAAACCATTTTTGTATTACTGTCTGTCTTATACCATGGTTATATTAATGTCTGTCTTATACCATGGTTGTATTACTGTCTGTCTTATACCATGGTTATATTAATGTCTGTCTTATACCATGGTTGTATTACTGTCTGTCTTATAGCATGGTTGTATTACTGTCTGTCTTATACCATGGTTGTATTACTGTCTTATTCCATGGTTGTATTACTGTCATATTCCATGGTTGTATTACTGTCTGTCTTAAACCATGGCTATATTACTGTCTGTCTTATACCATGGTTGTATTACTGTCTGTCTTATACCATGGTTGTCAAATCAAATCAAATTATATCAAATTTATTTGTCACATACACATGGTAAGCAGATGTTAATGCGAGTGTAGCGAAATGCTTGTGCTTCTAGTTCCGACAATGCAGTAATAACCAACGAGTAATCTAACCTAACAATTCCAAACTACTACCTTATAGACACAAGTGTAAAGGGATAAAGAATAAAGAGTATGTACATAAAGATATATGAATGAGTGATGGTACAAAGCGGCATAGGCAAGATGCAGTAGATGGTATCGAGTACAGTTTATACATATGAGATGAGTAATGTAGGGTATGTAAACAAAGTGGCATAGTTTAAAGCGGCTCGTGATACATGTATTACATAAAGATGCAGTAGATGGTACAGAGTACAGTATATACATATGAGATGAATAATATAGGGTATGTAAACATTATATTAAGTAGCATTGTTTAAAGTGGCTAGTGATATATTTTACATCAATTCCCATCAATTCCCATTATTAAAGTGGCTGGAGTTGAGTCAGTGTGTTGGCAGCAGCCACTCAATATTAGTGGTGGCTGTTTAACTGTCTGATGGCCTTGAGATAGAAGCTGTTTTTCAGTCTCTCGGTCCCAGCTTTGATGCACCTGTACTGACCTCGCCTTCTGGATGATAGCGGGGTGAACAGGCAGTGGATCGGGGGGTTGTTGTCCTTGATGATCTTTATGGCCTTCCTGTGACATCGGGTGGTGTAGGTGTCCTGGAGGGCAGGTAGTTTGCCCCCAGTGATGCGTTGTGCAGACTTCACTACCCTCTGGAGAGCCTTATGGTTGTGGGCGGAGCAGTTGCCGTACCAGGCTGTGATACAGCCCGACAGGATGCTCTCGATTGTGCATCTGTAGAAGTTTGTGAGTGCTTTTGGTGACAAGCCGAATTTCTTCAGCCTCCTGAGTTTGAAGAGGCGCTGCTGCGCCTTCTTCACAATGCTGTCTGTGTGGGTGGACCAATTCAGTTTGTCTGTGATGTGTACGCCGAGGAACTTAAAACTTACTACCCTCTCCACTACTGTTCCATCGATGTGGATAGGGGGGTGTTCCCTCTGCTGTTTCCTGAAGTCCACAATTATCTCCTTAGTTTTGTTGACGTTGAGTGTGAGGTTATTTTCCTGACACCACACTCCGAGGGCCCTCACCTCCTCCCTGTAGGCCGTCTCGTCGTCGTTGGTAATCAAGCCTACCACTGTTGTGTCGTCCGCAAACTTGATGAGTGAGTTGGAGGCGTGCGTGGCCACGCAGTCGTGGGTGAACAGGGAGTACAGGAGAGGGCTCAGAACGCACCCTTGTGGGGCCCCAGTGTTGAGGATCAGCGGGGTGCAGATGTTGTTACCTACCCTCACCACCTGGGGGCGGCCCGTCAGGAAGTCCAGTACCCAGTTGCACAGGGCGGGGTCGAGACCCAGGGTCTCGAGCTTGATGACGAGTTTGGAGGGTACTATGGTGTTAAATGCTGAGCTGTAGTCGATGAACAGCATTCTCACATAGGTATTCCTCTTGTCCAGATGGGTTAGGGCAGTGTGCAGTGTGGTTGAGATTGCATCGTCTGTGGACCTATTTGGGCGGTAAGCAAATTGGAGTGGGTCTAGGGTGTCAGGTAGGGTGGAGGTGATATGGTCCTTGACTAGTCTCTCAAAGCACTTCATGATGACGGAAGTGAGTGCTACGGGCGGTAGTCGTATAGCTCAGTTACCTTAGCTTTCTTGGGAACAGGAACAATGGTGGCCCTCTTGAAGCATGTGGGAACAGCAGACTGGGATAAGGATTGATTGAATATGTCCGTAAACACACCAGCCAGCTGGTCTGCGCATGCTCTGAGGGCGCGGCTGGGGATGCCGTCTGGGCCTGCAGCCTTGCGAGGGTTAACACGTTTAAATGTTTTACTCACCTTGGCTGCAGTGAAGGAGAATCCGCATGTTTTGGTTGCGGGCAGTGTCAGTGGCACTGTATTGTCCTCAAAGCGGGCAAAAAAGTTATTTAGTCTGCCTGGGAGCAAGACATCCTGGTCTGTGACTGGGCTGGTTTTCTTTTTGTAATCCGTGATTGACTGTAGACGATTCTACTTTGTCTCTATACTGACGCTTAGCTTGTTTGATTGCCTTGCGGAGGGAATAGCTACACTGTTTGTATTCGGTCATGTTTCCGGTCACCTTGCCCTGATTAAAAGCAGTGGTTCGTGCTTTCAGTTTCACACGAATGCTGCCATCAATCCTCGGTTTCTGGTTTGGGAATGTTTTAATCGTTGCTATGGGAACGACATCTTCAACGCACATTCTAATGAACTCGCTCACCGAATCAGCGTATTCGTCAATGTTGTTGTTTGACGCAATACGAAACATATCCCAGTCCACGTGATGGAAGCAGGTTGTATTACTGTCTGTCTTATACCATGGTTGTATTACTGTCTTATACCATGGTTGTATTACTGTCTTATACCATGGTTGTATTACTGTCTTATACTATGGTTGTATTACTGTCTTATACCATGGTTGTAGTATTGTCTGTCTTATACCATGGTTGTATTACTGTCTTATACCATGGTTGTATTACTGTCTTATACCATGGTTGTATTACTGTCTTATACTATGGTTGTATTACTGTCTTATACCATGGTTGTAGTATTGTCTGTCTTATACCATGGTTGTATTACTGTCTTATACCATGGTTGTATTACTGTCTTATACCATGGTTGTATTACTGTCTGTCTTATACCATGGTTGTATTACTGCCTGTCTTATACTATGGTTGTATTACTGTCTTATACCATGGTTGTAGTACTGTCTGTCTTATACTATGGTTGTATTACTGTCTTATACCATGGTTGTAGTACTGTCTGTCTTATACCATGGTTGTAGTACTGTCTGTCTTATACTATGGTTGTATTACTGTCTTATACCATGGTTGTATTACTGTCCTAAACCATGTTTGCATTACTGTCGCATACCAACGTTGTGTTACTGCCCTAAACCATAATCTTAATGGATATGGTATCCTTCCTTCTAGTGACAAAAGCAAAAGGAGAACGAAAACGGTGAAGAAGTCCCTGGAGCCTAAATGGAACCAGACGTTCATGTACATGCCTGTCCACTGGAGGGAGTTTAGAGAGCGCATGCTGGAGATCACTCTGTGGGACCAGGCCAGGGTCAGAGAGGAGGAGAGTGAATTCATGGGAGGGGTAAGATACATTACACATTAACTTAATATTACATAACACAACACAACATAATACAACACAGTGTCACGCCCTGACCTGAGATATGTCTGTTTACTTTATATTTTGGTTAGGTCAGGGTGTGACTCGGGTGGGTATGCTAGTTTTGTATTGTCTAGGGTTTTGTATTGTCTAGGGTTTAGTAGGTCTAGGGTTTTTTGTAATCCTATGTTTGCCTGATATGTTTCACAATCAGAGACAGCTATTTATCGTTGTCTCTGATTGGGGATCATATTTAAGTAGCCATTGCCCTTTGGTGTTTGTGGGATCTTGTCTATGTGTAGTTGCCTGTCAGCACTCGTTTGTATAGCTTCACGTTTCGTTTTGTTATTTTGTTAGTTTGGTCAGTGTTCATTCTTTAAATAAATAAGAATGTACGCATACCACCCTGCGCTTTGGTCCGATCTTTATAATGAACGTGACACACAGCACAATACAACACCGCACAATACAACACAACACAATATAACACAACACAACACAATATAACACAACATAATATAACACAACATAATACAACACAACATAATACAACACAGCATAATATAACACAAATCAAATCAAATTTTATTTGTCACATACACATGGTTAGCAGATGTTAGTGCGAGTGTAGCGAAATGCTTGTGCTTCTAGTTCCGACAATGCAGTAATAACCAACAAGTCATCTAGCTAACAATTCCAAAACTACTACCTTATAGACACAAGTGTAAGGGGATAAAGAATATGTACATAAAGATATATGAATGAGTGATGGTACAGAGCGGCATAGGCAAGATACAGTAGATGGTATTGAGTGCAGTATATACATATGAGATGAGTATGTAAACAAAGTGGCATAGTTAAAGTGGCTAGTGATACATGTATTACATAAGGATGCAGTAGATGATATAGAGTACATTATATACGTATACATATGAGATGAATAATGTAGGGTATGTAAACATTATATTAGGTAGCATTGTTTAAAGTGGTTAGTGATATATTTTACATTAATTCCCATCAATTCCCATTATTAAAGTGGCTGGAGTTGAGTCAGTGTGTTGGCAGCAGCCACTCAATGTTAGTGGTGGCTGTTTAACAGTCTGATGGCCTTGAGATAGAAGCTGTTTTTCAGTCTCTCGGTCCCAGCTTTGATGCACCTGTACTGACCTCGCCTTCTGGATGATAGCGGGGTGAACAGGCAGTGGCTCGGGTGGTTGCTGTCCTTGATGATCTTTATGGCCTTCCTGTGACATCGGGTGGTGTAGGTGTCCTGGAGGGCAGGTAGTTTGCCCCCGGTGATGCGTTGTGCAGGACTCACTACCCTCTGGAGAGCCTTACGGTTGTGGGCGGAGCAGTTGCCGTACCAGGCGGTGATAGAGCCCGACAGGATGCTCTCGATTGTGCATCTGTAGAAGTTTGTGTGCTTTTGGTGACAAGCCGAATTTCTTCAGCCTCCTGAGGTTGAAGAGGCGCTGCTGCGCCTTCTTCACGATGCTGTCTGTGTGAGTGGACCAATTCAGTTTGTCTGTGATGTGTACGCCGAGGAACTTAAAACTTACTACCCTCTCCACTATTGTTCCATTGATGTGGATAGGGGGGTGTTCCCTCTGCTGTTTCCTGAAGTCCACAATCATCTCCTTAGTTTTGTTGACGTTGAGTGTGAGGTTATTTTCCTGACACCATACTCCGAGGGCCCTCACCTCCTCCCTGTAGGCCGTCTCGTCGTTGTTGGTAATCAAGCCTACCACTGTTGTGTCGTCCGCAAACTTGATGATTGAGTTGGAGGCGTGCGTGGCCACGCAGTCGTGGGTGAACAGGGAGTACAGGAGAGGGCTCAGAACGCACCCTTGTGGGGCCCCGGTGTTGAGGATCAGCGGGGTGGAGATGTTGTTGCCTACCCTCACCACCTGTGGGCTGCCCGTCAGGAAGTCCAGTACCCAGTTGCACAGGGCGGGGTCGAGACCCAGGGTCTCGAGCTTGATGACGAGCTTGGAGGGCACGATGTTGTTAAATGCCGAGCTGTAGTCGATGAACAGCATTCTTACATAGGTATTCCTCTTGTCCAGATGGGTTAGGGCAGTGTGCAGTGTGGTTGAGATTGCATCGTCTGTGGACCTATTTGGGCGGTAAGCAAATTGGAGTGGGTCTAGGGTGTCAGGTAGGGTGGAGGTGATATGGTCCTTGACTAGTCTCTCAAAGCACTTCATGATGACGGAAGTGAGTGCTACGGGGCGGTAGTCGTTTAGCTCAGTTACCTTAGCTTTCTTGGGAACAGGAACAATGGTGGCCCTCTTGAAGCATGTGGGAACAACAGACTGGGAAAGGGATTGATTGAATATGTCCGTAAACACACCAGCCAGCTGGTCTGCGCATGCTCTGAGGGCGCGGCTGGGGATGCCGTCTGGGCCTGCAACCTTGCGAGGTTTGACACGTTTAAATGTTTTCCTCATGTCGGCTGCAGTGAAGGAGAGTCCACATGTTTTAGTTGCGGGCAGTGTCAGTGGCACTGTATTGTCCTCAAAGCGGGCAAAAAAGTTATTTAGTCTGCCTGGGAGCAAGACATCCAACATAATATAACACAACACAACATAATACAACACACCGTAATATAACACACCGTAATATAACACAGCATAATATAACACACCACAATATAACACACCACAATATAACACAGCATAATATAACACAGCATAATATAACACAGCATAATATAACACAGCATAATATAACACAGCATAATATAACACAGCATAATATAACACAGCATAATATAACACAACATAATAAACACAATATAATATTACACAACACAACATAATATAACACAACACAATATAACACGTCATAACACAACGCAATATCAGACAACAGTATATAACACAACATAATATAACACAATATAGCACAACATAATATAACACAACATAATATAACACAACATAATAAACACATAATATAACACAGCATAATATAACACAGCATAATATAACACAACATAATATAACACAACGCAATATCAGACAACATAAAATAACGAAGCATAATATAACACAGCATAATATAACACAGCATAATATAACACAGCATAATATAACACAGCATAATATAACACAACATAATAAAACACAACATACAATTATGTAACACAACGTAATATAACAAAACATAACACAATACAACACATAGATAGACATGTCAGAGATAGCATATCCTGATGTAAATTAACGTCACTAAATATAATGTAACATAACATAATGCAGCATAACATAAGGTAACAGAACTTAACATAATGTAACACAATATAGCATAATGAAAAACAACATAAAGTAACATAATATAATATAACATAACATCATGTGAAATAACATAATGTAACGTAACATAACGTAATGTAACACAGCATAACATAAAATAATGTAACATAACATGATGTTACATAACATAGTGTAACATAACAGAATGTAACATATCATAATATAACACACCATAACATGACATAACATAATGTAAAATAACATAGCATAACAGAACAGAATTGAAAAACGTAACATAACATGATGTAGCATAATATAATATAACATAACATAATATAACAGAACTTAACATAACATAACATAATGTAACATAACATGACATAATGTAACTTTACATAATTCCACATAACGTAATATCACGTTATTTAACATAACATAAAGTAACATAACCTAGTGTAACATACCATAACTTAACTTAACATAACATAAAGTAACATAACCTAGTGTAACATACCATAACTTAACATAACATAATATAAAATAATATAACAAAACTAAATGTAAAAACATAACGTAACATAACTACTTAACATAACAATGTCTCATAACGTAATATAATGAAACATAAAGTAAAATAACATAGCATAACACAACACAACACAACACAATGTCCAATAAAGTAACATAATATAAGATAATGTAATATAAACTAACATAACATAATATAATATAACATAAGATAATGTAACCTAAAATACTATAACATAATTTAACTGAACATAACATAATATATAATAATATAACCAAACTTAACATAACAATGTTACATAACGTAACATTATGTAACATAATGTAAAATAACACAATGTAATATAACATAATTTAACTAAACATAATGTAACATAATATAACGTAACAATGTAACCAAACTTAACATAACACAATGTTACATAACGTAACATTATGTAACATAACATAATGTAAAATAACACAATGTAATATAACATAATTTAACTAAACATAATGTAACATAATATAACGTAACAATGTAACCAAACTTAACATAATATAATGTAACATAATATTACATAAGTTAACATAAAATAAAATGATGTCAATTAACCAAATGTAATGTAATGTAACAAAACATAATATAATGTAATCTAACGTAAGATGATGTAACATAACAATGTAACATAACATAATGTAACATACCATAACATCACTTAACATAACGTAATACATCATATCATGCAACATAATGTAACATCTATTTTTTAGCATAACGTAATGTAACATAACATGTAACATAACCTAATTTAACATAATGTAACATAATATGATGTAACATAATGTAACATAACACAATGTAAGATAACATATATACATCATAACATGCAACATAATGTAACATATATTTTTTTTGCATAACGTAATGTAACATAACATAACGTAACATAATGCAACATAGTGTGGCCCAGTGGTTAGAGCATTGGACTAGTAACTGGAAGGTTGCAAGTTCAAACCCCCGAGCTGACAAGGTACAAATCTGTCATTCTGTTATAACTCACTGTTCCTAAGCCATCATTGAAAATAATAATTTGTTCTTAATTAACTGACTTGCCTAGTTAAATATAGTTAAAAAAATAATGTAAGATAATATTACATAACATCATATAATTTAACATAACAATGTAATATAACATAATCTGACATAACACAACAGAACTAATACATCGTCCGATCACGATTCAAGTATCTACACTAGGATGTACAGAATGTTCTCACGTTTACAAATGATACAGAAATAGTCTTTGTAGATTTAGACTTTGGGTTAGATGTTGTATTTGGAATTTTATTTCTCTCCTTCTACAATTTTATAATTACAACTCATTATCTTCGATCTTTGGCTGAAGAGAGCATCAGCCCAACGTTTCTGTTTGGATCACATGTTTTACATGGTCTGTTATCTCTTCTGCTA
Source organism: Oncorhynchus kisutch (assembly GCF_002021735.2). Taxonomy (NCBI): domain Eukaryota; kingdom Metazoa; phylum Chordata; class Actinopteri; order Salmoniformes; family Salmonidae; genus Oncorhynchus; species Oncorhynchus kisutch. The sequence goes on from NC_034187.2 coordinate 90,125,872, forward strand.
AGTCAGTGAATACATGTATTGTGTTGTCAGATCCTCATAAACCTGGAGACAGCCTTGATGGACGACACAGCCCACTGGTACAAGTTGCAAACCCACGATGTATCCTTCTTGGCAATGCCCAACCCCTCACCCTACACGCAGAGGAAACTGCTGTCGGGAGAGAGCCCCGCTAGAAGGTTACAGAGTAGGTCTCCACCAGCATCAGCATCAGCACCACACACACCTAACCATGTCTCCACCTGCACCTGCACCACACACCTAACCATGTCTCCACTATCACCACACAACTAACCATGTCTCCACTATCACCACACAACTAACCATGTCCCCACGAGCACCACACAACTAACCATGTCCCCACGAGCACCACACACCTAACCATGTCCCCACGAGCACCACACACCTAACCATGTCCCCACGAGCACCACACACCTAACCATGTCCCCATCAGCACCACACACCTAACCATGTCCCCACCAGCACCACACACCTAACCATGTCCCCACCAGCACCACAGCTAACCATGTCTCCACCAGCACCTGCACCACACACGTAACCATGTCTACAAACACCTAACCATGTCCCCACCAGCACCACATAGCTAACCATGTCCCCACCAGCACCACACACCTAACCATGTCCCCACCTGCACCACACACCTAACCATGTCCCCACCAGCACCTGCACCACACACCTAACCATGTCCCACCAGCACCACACCCCTAACCATGTCTCTATCACCACACACCTAACCATGTCCCCACCAGCATCACATCTAACCATGTCTCCAGCAGCACCTGCACCACACACCTAATCATGTCCCCACCAGCATCACACCTATCCATGTCTCCAGCAGCACCTGCAACACACACCTAAACATGTCTCCACTATCACCACACACCTAACCATGTCCCCACCAGCACCACATACCTAACCATGTCCCTACCAGCACCACACCTAACCATGTCTCCACTATCACCACATACCTAACCATGTCCCCACCAGCACCACACCTAACCATGTCCCCACTATCACCACACACCTAACCATGTCCCCACCAGCACCACACCTAACCATGTCCCCACCAGCACCACACCTAACCATGTCCCCACCAGCACCACACCTAACCATGTCCCCACTATCACCACACACCTAACCATGACTCCACTAGCACCACACACCTAACCATGTCTCCACTAGCACCACACACCTAACCATGTCCCCACCAGCACCACACCTAACCATATCCCCACCAGCACCACACCCAACCATATCCCCACCAGCACCACACCCAACCATGTCTCCACTATCACCACACACCTAACCATGTCTCCACTATCACCACACACCTAACTATGTCTCCACTATCACCACACACCTAACCATGTCCCTACCAGCACCATACCTAAACATGTCTCCACCAGCATCTGCAACACACACCTAACCATGTCTCCACTATCACCACACACCTAACCATGTCCCCACCAGCACCACATACCTAACCATGTCCCCACCAGCACCACATACCTAACCATGTCCCCCACCAGCACCACACACCTAGCCATGTCCCCACCAGCACCACACACCTAACCATGTCCCCACCAGCACCACACACCCAACCATGTCCCCACCAGCACCACACCTAACCATGTCCCAACCAGCATGTCTACCATGTCTCTATCACCACACACCTAACCATGTCCCCACCAGCACCACATACCTAACCATGTCCCCACCAGCATCACACCTAACCATGTCCCTACCAGCACCACATCTAACCATGTCCCCACCAGCACCACACCTAACCATGTCTCCACTATCACCACACACCTAACCATGTCCCCACCAGCACCACACCTAACCATGTCCCCACCAGCACCACACCCAACCATGTCTCCACTATCACCACACACCTAACCATGTCTCCACTATCACCACACACCTAACTATGTCTCCACTATCACCACACACCTAACCATGTCCCCAACAGCACCATACCTAACCATGTCTCCACCAGCATCTGCAACACACACCTAACCATGTCTCCACTATCACCACACACCTAACCATGTCCCCACCAGCACCACAAACCTAACCATGTCCCCACCAGCACCACACACCTAACCATGTCCTCACCAGCACCACATACCTAACCATGTCCCCACCAGCATCACACCTAACCATATCCCCACCAGCACCACATCTAACCATGTCTCCACTATCACCACACACCTAACCATGTCCCCACCAGCACCACACCTAACCATGTCTCTACTATCACCACACACCAAACCATGTCTCCACTATCACCACACACCTAACCATGTCCCCACCTGCACCACACCTAACCATGTCCCCACCAGCACCACACCTAACCATGTCTCCAATATCACCACACACCTAACCATGTCTCCACTATCACCACACACCTAACCATGTCTCCAGTATCAACACACACCTAACCATGTCTCCACTATCACCACACACCTAACCATGTCCACACTATCACCACACACCTAACCATGTCCACACCAGCACCATACCTAACCATGTCTCCACCATCACCTGCACCACACACCTAACCATGTCTCTAGCAGCACCACACCTAACCATGTCCACACCAGCACCATACCTAACCATGTCTCCACCAGCATCTGCACCACACACCTAACCATGTCTCCACTATCACCACACACCTAACCATGTCCCCACCAGCATGTCTACCATGTCTCTATCACCACACACCTAACCATGTCCCCACCAGCACCACACCTAACCATGTCCCCACCAGCACCACACCCAACCATGTCTCCACCAGCATCTGCAACACACACCTAACCATGTCTCCACTATCACCACACACCTAACCATGTCCCCACCTGCACCACATACCTAACCATGTCCCCACCAGCACCACACACCTAACCATGTCCCCACCAGCACCACACACCTAACCATGTCCCCACCAGCACCACACACCTAACCATGTCCCCACCAGCACCACACACCCAACCATGTCCCCACCAGCACCACACCTAACCATGTCCCCACCAGCATGTCTACCATGTCTCTATCACCACACACCTAACCATGTCCCCACAAGCACCACACCTAACCATGTCCCCACCAGCATGTCTACCATGTCTCTATCACCACACACCTAACCATGTCCCCACCAGCATCACACCTAACCATATCCCCACCAGCACCACATCTAACCATGTCTCCACTATCACCACACACCTAACCATGTCCCCACCAGCACCACACCTAACTATGTCTCCACTATCACCACACACCTAACCATGTCCCCACCAGCACCATACCTAACCATGTCTCCACCAGCATCTGCAACACACCTAACCATGTCCCCACCATCACCACACACCTAACCATGTCCCCACCAGCACCACATCTAACCATGTCTCCACTATCACCACACACCTAACCATGTCCGCACCACACCTAACCATGTCTCCACTATCACCACACACCTAACCATGTCTCCACTACCACACACCTAACCATGTCCCCACCAGCACCACATACCTAACCATGTCCCCACCAGCACCACATACCTAACCATGTCCCCACCAGCACCACACACCTAACCATGTCCCCACCAGCACCACACACCTAACCATGTCCCCACCAGCACCACACACCTAACCATGTCCCCACCAGCACCACACACCCAACCATGTCCCCACCAGCACCACACCTAACCATGTCCCCACCAGCATGTCTACCATGTCTCTATCACCACACACCTAACCATGTCCCCACCAGCACCACACCTAACCATGTCTCCACCAGCACCACATACCTAACCATGTCCCCACCAGCACCACACACCTAGCCATGTCCCCACCAGCACCACACACCTAACCATGTCCCCACCAGCACCACACACCCAACCATGTCCCCACCAGCACCACACCTAACCATGTCCCAACCAGCATGTCTACCATGTCTCTATCACCACACACCTAACCATGTCCCCACCAGCACCACATACCTAACCATGTCCCCACCAGCATCACACCTAACCATGTCCCTACCAGCACCACATCTAACCATGTCCCCACCAGCACCACACCTAACCATGTCTCCACTATCACCACACACCTAACCATGTCCCCACCAGCACCACACCTAACCATGTCCCCACCAGCACCACACCCAACCATGTCTCCACTATCACCACACACCTAACCATGTCTCCACTATCACCACACACCTAACTATGTCTCCACTATCACCACACACCTAACCATGTCCCCAACAGCACCATACCTAACCATGTCTCCACCAGCATCTGCAACACACACCTAACCATGTCTCCACTATCACCACACACCTAACCATGTCCCCACCAGCACCACAAACCTAACCATGTCCCCACCAGCACCACACACCTAACCATGTCCTCACCAGCACCACACACCTAACCATGTCCCCACCAGCACCACACACCCAACCATGTCCCCACCAGCACCACACCTAACCATGTCCCCACCAGCATGTCTACCATGTCTCTATCACCACACACCTAACCATGTCCCCACCAGCACCACACCTAACCATGTCTCCACTATCACCACACACCTAACCATGTCTCCACTATCACCACACACCTAACCATGTCCCCACCAGCACCTGCACCACACACCTAACCATGTCTCTAGCAGCACCACACCTAACCAAGTCCCCACCTTCACCACACACCTAACCATGTCTCCACCAGCACCACACCTAACCATGTCCCCACCAGCACCACACCTAGCCATTTCTTTACTAGCACCACACCTAAACATGTCCCCACCAGCACCAGACCTAACCATGTCTCTATCACCACACACCTAACCATGTGTTACGAATCCCTTTTGGCCCGACAGTCTAGGGGGGATGGTAATGAGACCCGTAACATAACTCATGCAAATTATAATTGTGACAAAGTAAAAGTGTGAACGGAATAACCACGACAACAGCAATCTACCGTCAAACCCCAGGTTTATTTATAAACACACGGTAATGGGGGGGAGCAGGAAAAGGGGCTGAGCTGGACCCAAGGAAAGAAACAATAAATATACAAAAACACCCCTAAGCTAGACTAGCCTACTTTAACAACAGCTAACTAACTAACCAAAAATACAGTGGGTGGTCCGCCCAGTTCTAACTAGTGTATTTAACTAAGTTCACCTACGGGTAGTGTATGCCCATGGGCGACTTGCCTTGGTTTCCCCCTTTTCCCACCAGCAACAAACAAACACCATAACCAAAACAATACTCACAGGTGATGACAAAGTGATTTGGAGGTGCTCAAACAAAAGAGAGGTTAAGACACAAAGCGAGAGTGAAACACAGAGACCTACAGACATGGCATTTACAGAGAGATTGAGCTAGCTCTAGAGCAAACAAATGATGGGGTTTTTAAACCATGGGGAAGGAACTGTGATAGGGTAGGAAATAGGAGGAGGTGTGTCTTCTGATTGATGATTGATTGTTGACTGATTGGGGAGTGATGATTCTCACCTGTGAGGGGAGAAGGCGAGAAAAGAAACACACACAGGATACACACACACACACAGGATAACTGTATCCGTAACACTCCCACCCTTAAAAGAGCAACCCTAGGGGGGATTGCGATCACAGTATTACAATGAATACTCACAACAATTACAAAGTCAACCAAAACATTCAAAAAATAATTTACACACAAGATAAAGCATCCGCAAACACATTATCAGCGGTGTAGGTGCTCACGAAGCGACTAACGTAGTCCAACACATTATCAGCGGTGTAGGTGCTCACGAAAGCGACTAACGTAGTCCAACACATTCTCATCTCTGGTACACAACTCCTGGGACAAGAACTGTTCTTTAAGGACTTTCATTGGTCCTCTCACTGTGTGACCAAACACCAGTTCAGCCGGGCTGAAACCTAGGGACTCCTGCACAGTTTCACGAGCAGCAAACAAAACTAGAGGAACTCCCTCATCCCAATCTTTCTCAGATTCCAAACAATATTTAAGTAGCATAGACTTCAGTGTCTGATGCCATCTTTCAAGCGCACCCTGAGACTCTGGGTGATAGGCGCTTGACACACGGTGCGTAATTGACAAGGATTTTAACACCTGCTTGAAGAGCTTGGATAGGAAATTGGTACCTTGATCGCTTTGTACCACCTTAGGTAACCCGAATGTCGTGAAGAATTTTATTAAGGCTTTACTCACTACCGGGGCTGTAATCCTTCTCAGAGGAATGGCCTCGGGGTATCTTGTAGCCATACACATTATCGTTAACAAAAACTGGTTACCCGATTTTGTCTTCGGTAACGGTCCGACACAATAAACCACCACATGCTCGAATGGTTCACCTATGACAGGTATGGGACAAAGAGGAGTGGGAGGAATAACCTGATTTGGTTTTCCTGTTATCTGACATGTGTGGCATGTCCGACAGAACTGAGCCACATCTTGTTTTAAACCCGGCCAAAAGAAATGTCGAAGGATCCGATCATAAGTTTTTGTGATTCCTAAATGACCAGACCACTGGTGATCATGAGCAAGGGATAACACATTTTGTCAAAAGGCTGTAGGAATCACTATTTGGTAAACAGCATTCCAATCTCCACCCGCGTCAACATGGGATTTCCATTTACGCATGAGGAGATTACCATCAATGAAGTAAGCCACGCTCTTCTTCTTCACATCTTCCAATGAGACAACACTAGAAAAACATTTAGCAAGCTTGTTGTCAACCTTTTGGTTAGCAATCAGCTGCTCACGAGTGACTGGTAACTGTATTGCCTCAGCAATAAGTTCAACGTTCTTTGATTCTTTCCTGGGCTGTTTGTCAGAGGTGATCAGCTTCTCAGAGGTATCACACAATCCATCTTCTTGATCAACCTCTTTGAACAGAACAGTGTTCGACAAATCTATCACGTCACCCTCTTGTAATGCCTGAGCACGAGTGACGGCACAAGCGGGGAACACATGTGGATACTTTTGTGCCAGCTCATTCGAGAGAGAGTGGTCACTTTTATCCAATACTTCCAATACGGGTACTACCTTTCCTCCGGCAATATCGTTACCCATGATAAAGGTCACACCTTTCACTGGCAACATAGGACGTACCCCCACTCTGAATATTCCACTGATTAACTCAGAGTGTACTTTCACAAAGTGCAATGGCACTGGGACAAAACCCATTTCAATACCCTGCACTAACACACTGGAACCACAGTATGTATCGTCAGATAAGGGCAACACATCAGACAATATAAACGACTGCACCGCACCAGTATCTAAGGATTTTAACCGGTCGCTGAGACGCTTCGTCATTCATTAGGGACACAAACCCCTCGAAAATGAATGGTTCATAACTGCGGTCGTGGACTGAGACTTTCAAACTACAGTTACCCTGAGGCACCTGTTTTGTTGCAGACCTCTTAACCGTACGAATTAGAGCAACACCTGTTGGTGGCTTGGCACGAAGAGGCATCCCTTGTTTGCGTTTAAGCAGGAAGCAATCATTAATCATATGTCCTACTTTATGGCAATAGAAACAGGGACGCTCTTTCTTCTGGCGTGCGTGATATACTACTGCTGGTCGACTAGGGCTAAAGGTAGGAAACTCAGTGGCTCTACTCTCAGTTTGAGCCGAAAACACACTCTTGTGCGTCAACACAAATTCGTCTGCCAACACAGACGCTTCTGCCAGACAGGATACTTTCTGTTCGTTTAGGTAAACTACAATGCGTTCGGGTAAGCAATTTTTTAACTCTTCCAACAAGATTAACTCCCGGAGAGAGTTGAAATCAGTTACCTTACTAGCAGCATGCCATTTATCAAACAGATTTCCCTTGTCTCTAGCAAATTCCACATAAGTCTTACTAGAAGATTTTCTATGAGACCTAAATCTCTGTCGGTATGCCTCAGGCACAAGCTCATAGGCACGAAGAACAGTAGCTTTGACCACTTCATAATTCATACTGTCCTCTAAAGGTAGCGCTGACAAAACCTCTTGGGCTTTACCAGTTAATTTACACTGAAGTAATATACACCATACCTCTTCAGGCCATTTCAATGCTACGGCTATACACTCAAATACACAAAAATAGGAGTCAACCTCTGACTCTCTGAACAAAGGTACTAAGGCAATCTGCCTACTAATGTCAAACGTGTTTGAGGACACAGCAAGTGAGGACGGCTCACAAACAGGCACAGTAGGAACGAAGGCTAGCCTTGCTGTCTCTGCCTCCAGTTCCATCTGGCGCATTTTGAACTCCAACTGCCTTTGTTCTCTGTCTGCCTCAATTTTACACATCTCCAACTGGAGAGTCTCTCGCCCAATTTGGGCCCTCTCTTCCACCTCCAGTTGGAACTGTGCTAAACGGACATCCCTCCTGGCATCACCATTTGACAGTGGGGAGAGTAGATCAAAACGGGACAATGTGGCTGGTGTTTTAGCCTCTCCCTCATTATCAGACACCAATGGGCTTACAGGAGCAGCAACATCCCCTACAGGGGTAGTACACTCAGGCAGCGGTAACACAAGCACCTGCACTTCCAACAATACATTTAATACTAGTTGTTTAACCTCCGCCTTAACTAAACTCTGCGGAATCGATACTGAATAATGGTCAGCCAAGGTCATTAAATCAACTCTACGACATTTGTCAAAAATCTCCCACGACGGGTTATCCAAAAAGGATTTCAAATCAAAAGTAGTCATTTCACACTACTTCACAAGTGCCAAAGAAAATAGCAAACACTAATGCTATTTCAGCTATGACGCTCAACACTGAAATATACCACTACAACAATCTACATGAGTGGCATGGGTGTCAGTTATGACAGATATCCCGGACGAGGCTCCCACTTATGTTACGAATCCCTTTTGGCCCGACAGTCTAGGGGGGATGGTAATGAGACCTGTAACATAACTCATGCAAATTATAATTATGACAAAGTAAAAGTGTGAACGGAATAACCACGACAACAGCAATCTACCGTCAAACCCCAGGTTTATTTATAAACACACGGTAATGGGGGGGGAGCAGGAAAAGGGGCTGAGCTGGACCCAAGGAAAGAAACAATAAATATACAAAAACACCCCTAAGCTAGACTAGCCTACTTTAACAACAGCTAACTAACTAACCAAAAATACAGTGGGTGGTCCACCCAGTTCTAACTAGTGTATTTAACAAAGTTCACCTACGGGTAGTGTATGCCCATGGGCGACTGCCTTGGTTTCCCCCTTTTCCCACCAGCAACAAACAAACACCATAACCAAAACAATACTCACAGGTGATGACAAAGTGATTTGGAGGTGCTCAAACAAAAGAGAGGTTAAGACACAAAGCGAGAGTGAAACACAGAGACCTACAGACATGGCATTTACAGAGAGATTGAGCTAGCTCTAGAGCAAACAAATGATGGGGTTTTTAAACCATGGGGAAGGAACTGTGATAGGGTAGGAAATAGGAGGAGGTGTGTCTTCTGATTGATGATTGATTGTTGACTGATTGGGGAGTGATGATTCTCACCTGTGAGGGGAGAAGGAGAGAAAGGAAACACACACAGGATACACACACACACAGGATAACTGTATCCGTAACACCATGTCTCCACCAGCACCACACCCAACCATGTCCCCACCAGCACCACACCTAACCATGTCCCCACCAGCATGTCTACCATGTCTCTATCACCACACACCTAACCTGTCCCCACCAGCATCACACCTAGCCATGTCCCCACCAGCACCACATCTAACCATGTCTCCACCAGCACCACACCTAACCATGTCTCCAATATCACCACACACCTAACCATGTCTCCACTATCACCACACACCTAACCATGTCTCCACTATCACCACACACCTAACCATGTCTCCACTATCACCACACACCTAACCATGTCCCCACCAGCACCACACCTAACCATGTCTCCGCTATCACCACACACCTAACCATGTCCCCACCAGCACCACACACCTAACCATGTCTCCACTATCACCACACACCTAACCATGTCTCCACTATCACCACACACCTAAACCATGTCCCCACCAGCACCACACCTAACCATGTCCCCACCAGCATGTCTACCATGTCTCTATCACCACACACCTAACCTGTCCCCACCAGCATCACACCTAACCATGTCCCCACCAGCACCACATCTAACCATGTCCCCACCAGCACCACACCTAACCATGTCTCCAATATCACCACACACCTAACCATGTCTCCACTATCACCACACACCTAACCATGTCTCCACTATCACCACACACCTAACCATGTCTCCACTATCACCACACACCTAACCATGTCCACACCAGCACCATACCTAACCATGTCTCCACCAGCACCTGCACCACACACCTAACCATGTCTCTAGCAGCACCACACCCAACCAAGTCCCCACCTTCACCACACACCTAACCATGTCTCCACCAGCACCACACCTAACCATGTCCCCACCAGCACCACACCTAGCCATTTCTTTACCAGCACCACACCTAAACATGTCCCCACCAGCACCAGACCTAACCATGTCTCTATCACCACACACCTAACCATGTCTCCACCAGCACCACACCTAACCATGTCCCCACCAGCACCACACCTAACCATATCTCTCCCAGCACAACACACAATAACCATCTCCCCCCAACACAACACCCATAACCTCGTCTCCATGGTTATGTGTTGCTTCCCCCACCTCCCCAAGAGATAGCCCTCCTGACTGGCTTCTGAGCTCTGGTCACCTGCTCTACATCCCCAATAGATAGTCCTCCTGATTGGCCTCTGAGCTCTGGTAAACTCCTCTACACCCCCAAGAGATAGTCCTCCTGATTGGCCTCTGAGCTCTGGTCACCTCCTCTACATCCCCAAGAGATAGTCCTCCTGATTGGCCTCTGAGTTCTGGTCACCTCACTCACCTCCCAAAGAGATAGTCCTCCTGATTGGCCTCTGAGCTCTGGTCACCTCCTCTACATCCCCAAGAGATAGTGCTCCTAATTGGCCTCTGAGCTCTGGTCACCTCCTCTACATCCCCAAGAGATAGTCCTCCTGATTGGCCTCTGAGCTCTGGTCACCTCCTCTACATCCCTAAGAGAGAGTCCATCTGATTGGCCTCTGAGCTCTGGTAACCTCACTCACCTCCCCAAGAGAAGTCCGTCTGATTGGCCTCTGAGCTCCGGTCACCTCCCCTACATCCCCAAGAGATAGTTAGAACCAACAGACTATAGTGGTTGTGTATACAGTACAAACAGACTATAGTGGTTGTCTATACAGTACCAACAGACTATAGTGGTGGTCTATACAGTACAGTAACAACAGACTAAGGTGGTTGTCTATACAGTACCAACAGACTATAGTGGTTGTCTATACAGTACCAACATACTATAGTGGTTGTCTATACAGTACAGTACCAACAGACTATAATGGTTGTCTATACAGTACAACAGACTATAGTGGTTGTCTATACAGCACCAACAGACTATAGTGGTTGTCTATACAGTACCAACAGACTATAGTGGTTGTCTATACAGTACCAATAGCACATGTAACTGCACAGGCTGGGAACACTCTAGGTTAATTTATGATAACCCATCAGGTTCCTCTACATTGGGTTCCTTACAAACAACATCCATCCATCCAAATCGTTTACCAAAATGAATGAGACCCTCTTCACCAGTACCAACTCGGACCAACTCGTAAGCTTACACTTCCATATCTATCAATCGAATGGCATGCACACGTTCTTCTTGTTCTAGTCTGGCTGCACACGTTCTTCTTGTTCTAGGCTGGCTGCACGTTCTTCTTGTTCTTGTGCTAATCTGGCTGCACATTCTCCTTGTTCTTTTCTGGCTGCACGTTCTTCTTGTTCTTTTCTGGCTGCACGTTCTTCTTGTTCTTTTCTGGCTGCACGTTCTTCTTGTTCTTGTTCTAATCTGGCTGCACATTCTTCTTGTTCTTGTTCTAGTCTGGCTGCACGTTCTTCTTGTTCTTGTTCTAATCTGGCTGCACATTCTTCTTGTTCTTGTTCTAATCTGGATGCACATTCTTCTTGTACTTGTCTGGCTGCACATTCTTCTTGTTCTTGTTCTAGTCTGGCTGCACACGTTCTTCTTGTTCTAGGCTGACTGCACTTTCTTCTTGTTCTTTTCTGTCTGCACGTTCTTCTTGTTCTTGTGCTAATCTGGCTGCACATTCTTCTTGTTCTTTTCTGGCTGCACGTTCTTCTTGTTCTTTTCTGGCTGCACGTTCTTCTTGTTCTTTTCTGGCTGCATGTTCTTCTTGTTCTTGTTCTTTTCTGTCTGCACGTTCTTCTTGTTCTTGTTCTAATCTGGCTGCACATTCTTCTTGTTCTTGTTCTAGTCTGGCTGCACGTTCTTCTTGTTCTTGTTCTAGTCTTGCTGCACATTCTGCTTGTTCTTTTCTGGCTGCACATTCTTCTTGTTCTAGTCTTGCTGCACATTCTTCTTGTTCTAATCTGGCTGCACATTCTTCTTGTTCTTTTCTGGCTGCACATTCTTCTTGTTTCTTTTCTGGCTGCACGTTCTTCTTGTTCTTGTTCTAATCTGGCTGCACGTTCTTCTTGTTCTTGTTCTAATCTGGCTGCACATTCTTCTTGTTTTTGTTCTAATCTGGCTGCACATTCTTCTTGTTCTTTTCTGGCTGCACATTCTTCTTGTTCTTGTTCTAGTCTGGCTGCACACGTTCTTTTTGTTCTAGGCTGACTGCACTTTCTTCTTGTTATTTTCTGTCTGCACGTTCTTCTTGCTCTTGTGCTAATCTGGCTGCACATTCTTCTTGTTCATTTCTGGCTGCACGTTCTTCTTGTTCTTTTCTGGCTGCACGTTCTTCTTGTTCTTTTCTGGCTGCACGTTCTTCATGTTCTTTTCTGGCTGCACGTTCTTCTTGTTCTTGTTCTAGTCTTGCTGCACATTCTTCTTGTTCTTTTCTGGCTGCACATTCTACTTGTTCTTGTTCTAGTCTGGCTGCACACGTTCTTCTTGTTCTAGGCTGGCTGCACCTTCTTCTTGTTCTTTTCTGTCTGCACGTTCTTCTTGTTCTTGTGCTAATCTGGCTGCACATTCTTCTTGTTCTTTTCTGGCTGCACATTCTTCTTGTTCATTTCTGGCTGCACGTTCTTCTTGTTCATTTCTGGCTGCACGTTCTTCTTGTTCTTTTCTGGCTGCACGTTCTTCTTGTTCTTTTCTGGCTGCACGTTCTTCATGTTCTTTTCTGGCTGCACGTTCTTCTTGTTCTTTTCTGGCTGCACATTCTTCTTGTTCTTGTTCTAATCTTGCTGCACATTCTTCTTGTTATATTCTGGCTGCAAATTCTTCTTGTTCTTGTTCTAGTCTGGCTGCACATGTTCTTGTTCTTTTCTGGCTGCACGTTCTTCTTGTTCTTTTCTGGCTGCACATTCTTCTTGTTCTTCTTGTAGTCTGGCTGCACACATTCTTCTTGTTCTAGGCTGGCTGCACTTTCTTCTTGTTCTTTTCTGTCTGCACGTTCTTCTTGTTCTTGTGCTAATCTGGCTGCACATTCTTCTTGTTCATTTCTGGCTGCATGTTCTTCTTGTTCTTTTCTGGCTTGCACATTCTTCTTGTTCTTGTTCTAATCTGGCTGCACATTCTTCTTGTTCTTGTTCTAATCTGGCTGCACATTCTTCTTGTTCTTGTTCTAGTCTGGCAGCACGTTCTTCTTGTTCTTGTTCTAGTCTGGCTGCACATTCTACTTGTTCTAGTCTGGCTGCACATTCTTCATGTTCCAATCTGGCTGAACGTTCTATTTGTTCTAGTATGGCTGCACATTCCTCTTGTTCTAGTCTTGCTGCACATTCTGCTTGTTCTAAACTGGCTGCGAGATCTTCTTGCTCTAGTCTGGCTGCACATTCTTCTTGTTCTAGTCTGGCTGCACATTCTTCTTGTTCTATTCTGGCTGCACATTCTTCTTGTTCTTGTCTGGCTGCACATTCTTCTTGTTATTTTCTGGCACACATTCTTCTTGTTCTTTTCTGGGTGCACATTCTTCTTGTTCTTGTTCTAATCTGGCTGCACATTCTTCTTGTTCTTGTTCTAATCTGGCTGCACATTCTTCTTGTTCTTGTTCTAGTCTGGCTGCACGTTCTTCTTGTTCTTGTTCTAGTCTGGCTGCACATTCTTCTTGTTCTAGTCTGGCTGCACATTGTTCTTGTTCTAGTCTGGCTGCACATTCTTCTTGTTCCTGTCTGGCTGCACATTCTTCTTGTTCTACTCTGGCTGCACATTCGTCTTGTTATTTTCTGGCACACATTCTTCTTGTTCTTTTCTGGGTGCACATTCTTCTTGTTCTTTTCTGGCTGCACGTTCTTCTTTTTCTTGTTCTCATCTGGCTGCACATTCTTCTTGTTCTTGTTCTAATCTGGCTGCACATTCTTCTTGTTCTTGTTCTAATCTGGCTGCACATTCTTCATGTTCTTGTTCTAATCTGGCTGCAAATTCTTCTTGTTATTTTCTGGCTGGCACGTTCTTCTTGTTCTTGTTCTAATCTGGCTGCACATTCTTCTTGTTCTTGTTCTAGTCTGGCAGCACGTTCTTCTTGTTCTTGTTCTAGTCTGGCTGCACATTCTACTTGTTCTAGTCTGGCTGCACATTCTTCATGTTCTAATCTGGCTGAACGTTCTATTTGTTCTAGTCTGGCTGAACATTCCTCTTGTTCTAGTCTGGCTGCACATTCTGCTTGTTCTAAACTGGCTGCGCAATCTTCTTGCTCTAGTCTGGCTCCACATTCTTCTTGTTCTAGTCTGGCTGCACATTCTTCTTGTTCTATTCTGGCTGCACATTCTTCTTGTTCTATTCTGGCTGCACATTCTTCTTGTTCTTGTCTGGCTGCACATTCTTCTTGTTATTTTCTGGCACACATTCTTCTTGTTCTTTTCTGGGTGCACATTCTTCTTGTTCAAATCTGGTTGCACATTCTTCTTGTTCTTGTTCTAATCTGGCTGCACATTCTTCTTGTTCTTTTCTAGCTGCACGTTCTTCTTTTTCTTGTTCTCATCTGGCTGCACATTCTTCTTGTTCTTGTTCTAATCTGGCTGCACATTCTTCTTGTTCTTGTTCTAATCTGGCTGTACATTCTTCATGTTCTTGTTCTAATCTGGCTGCAAATTCTTCTTGTTCATTTCTGGCTTGCACGTTCTTCTTGTTCTTGTTCTAATCTGGCTGCACATTCTTCTTGTTCTTGTTCTAGTCTGTCAGCACGTTCTTCTTGTTCTTGTTCTAATCTGGCTGCACATTCTTCTTGTTCTAGTCTGGCTGCACATTCTTCTTGTCATTTTCTGGCTTGCACGTTCTTCTTGTTCTTGTTCTAATCTGGCTGCACATTCTTCTTGTTCTTGTTCTAATCTGGCTGCACATTCTTCTTGTTCTTTTCTGGCTGCACATTCTTCTTCTTCTTGTTCTAGTCTAGCTGCACATTCTTCTTGTTCTTTTCTGGCTGCACATTCTTCTTGTTCTTGTTCTAATCTGGCTGCACATTCTTCTTGTTCTTGTTCTAGTCTGGCTGCACATTCTTCTTGTTCTTGTTCTAGTCTGGCTGCACGTTCTTCTTGTTCTTGTTCTAGTCTGGCTGCACATTCTTCTTGTTCTTGTTCTAGTCTGGCTGCACGTTCTTCTTGTTCTTGTTCTAGTCTGGCTGCACATTCTTCTTGTTCTAGTCTGGCTGCACATTCTTCTTGTTCTAGTCTGGCTGCACATTCTTCTTGTTCTAATCTGGCTGCACATTCTTCTTGTTCTAGTCTGGCTGCACATTCTTCTTGTTCTAGTCTGGCTGCACATTCTTCATGTTCTAGTCTGGCTGCACATTCTTCTTGTTCTTTTCTGGCTGCACGTTCTTCTTTTTCTTGTTCTCATCTGGCTGCACATTCTTCTTGTTCTTGTTCTAATCTGGCTGCACATTCTTCTTGTTCTTGTTCTAATCTGGCTGCACATTCTTCATGTTCTTGTTCTAATCTGGCTGCAAATTCTTCTTGTTCTTTTCTGGCTTGCACGTTCTTCTTGTTCTTGTTCTAATCTGGCTGCACATTCTTCTTGTTCTTGTTCTAGTCTGTCAGCACGTTCTTCTTGTTCTTGTTCTAGTCTGGCTGCACATTCTTCTTGTTCTAGTCTGGCTGCACATTCTTCTTGTCATTTTCTGGCTTGCACGTTCTTCTTGTTCTTGTTCTAATCTGGCTGCACATTCTTCTTGTTCTTGTTCTAATCTGGCTGCACATTCTTCTTGTTCTTGTTCTAATCTGGCTGCACATTCTTCTTGTTCTTTTCTGGCTGCACATTCTTCTTCTTCTTGTTCTAGTCTGGCTGCACATTCTTCTTGTTCTTTTCTGGCTGCACATTCTTCTTGTTCTTGTTCTAATCTGGCTGCACATTCTTCTTGTTCTTGTTCTAGTCTGGCTGCACATTCTTCTTGTTCTTGTTCTAGTCTGGCTGCACGTTCTTCTTGTTCTTGTTCTAGTCTGGCTGCATATTCTTCTTGTTCTAGTCTGGCTGCACATTCTTCTTGTTCTAGTCTGGCTGAACATTCTTCTTGTTCTAGTCTGGCTGCACATTCTTCTTGTTCTAATCTGGCTGCACATTCTTCTTGTTCTAGTCTGGCTGAACGTTCTTCTTGTTCTAGTCTGGCTGCACATTCTTCTTGTTCTAGTCTGGCTGCACATTCTTCTTGTTCTAGGCTGGCTGCACATTCTTCTTGTTCTAGTCTTTCTGCACATTCTTCTTGTTCTAGTCTGGCTGCACATTCTTCTTGTTCTAGTCTGGCTGCACATTCTTCTTGTTCTAGTCTGGCTGCACATTCTTCTTGTTCTTGTTCTAGTCTCGCTGCCTGTTCTTTTTGTTCTCGTCTGGCTGCCTGTTCCTCTTCTTCTTGTTCTAGTCTAGTTGCCTGTTCTTCTTCTTCTTGTTCTAGTCTGGTTGCCTGTTCTTCTTCTTCTTGTTCTAGTCTGGTTGCCTGTTCTTCTTGTTCTAGTCTGGCTGCCTGTTCTTCTTCTTCTTGTTCTAGTCTGGCTGCACATTCTTCTTGTTCTAGTCTGGCTGCACATTCTTCTTTTTCTAGTCTGCCTGCACATTCTTCTTGTTCTAATCTGGCTGCACATTCTTCTTGTTCTAGTCTGGCTGCACACTCTAGTTCTTGTTCTCTTTCCCTGTGCTCAAGCTCATATTTTCATTGCTTCAACTTTGTCTTTCGTTCTAACTCCCCTAGTGGCACATCTACAGGATGTACTCTACCACCCGTAGGACCCATTTCATCAACCTCCCTCTCCGGCAGGATTTCATCAACCTCCCTCTCCGGCAGGATTTCATCAACCTTCCTCTCCGGCAGGATTTCATCAAACTCCCTCTCCGTCAAGATTTCCTCCTCCACCTAAGCAACACCCATCAACTCTGCTTTTGGATGGCCAGATGCCACCTTGATGTCATAATGACTTCAACTGTATATATACTGAGATCATGTGACACTTAGATGGCACACAGGTGCACTTTATTTAACTAATTATGTGACTTCTGAAGGTAATTGATTGCACAATATCTTATTTAGGGGCTTCATAGCAAAGGGGTGAATACCTATGCATTCCTCACTTGTCCGTTTATTTTTATTATTTATTTTATTTTATTATAGTTATTATTTTCATTTCACTTCACCAATTTGGACTATTTTGCGTATATCCATTAGATGAAATCCAAATAAAAATCCATTTAAATTACAGGTTGTAATGCAACAAAATAGGAAAAACGTCAAGGGGATGAATACTTTTGCAAGGCACTCTATAGGTATATAGGTCTATAGGTCTGTAGGTATATAGGTATATAGGTCTATAGGTCTTTGCTGTTGGTTCATTGATTGTGCAGAGATCCTTACAGTTCGTCTACAATGGTAAATTGGTATTTGAGTTTTAATCTAGTAATACATTACCTTTTGCTACTGTGTACAGAATATCTCACCACTATGCATTTCCATGTCCTACCCACTCTATTTTATTCATTTCTTGAGCACGCAGACAGGCTGTCAACAGTTTAGTGAAATGTTTCACTGCGAAAACAGGTTACTGTCGATGTTCAGATTTCAAGTGGCATACACCATGGCATACAGAGTACTGGGTAGATGCAGGAACAGGGTTGGAGAGCCCATGGCTTACAGAGTACTGGGTAGATGCAGGAACAGGGTTGGAGAGCCCATGGCTTACAGAGTACTGGGTAGATGCAGGAACAAGGTTGGAGAGCCCATGGCATACAGAGTACTGGGTAGCTGCAGCAACAAGGTTGGAGAGCCCATGGCTTACAGAGTACTGGGTAGCTGTAGGAACAAGGTTGGAGAGCCCATGGCATACAGAGTACTGGGTAGATGCAGGAACAAGGTTGGAGAGCCCATGGCATACAGAGTACTGGGTAGCTGCAGCAACAAGGTTGGAGAGCCCATGGCATACAGAGTACTGGGTAGCTGCAGGAACAGGGTTGGAGAGCCCATGGCATACAGAGTACTGGGTAGCTGCAGGAACAAGGTTGGAGAGCCCATGGCTTACAGAGTACTGGGTAGCTGCAGGAACAGGGTTGGAGAGCCCATGGCTCACAGAGTACTGGGTAGCTGCAGGAACATTGTTGGAGAGCCCATGGCTTACAGAGTACTGGATATCTGTAGGAACAAGGTTGGATAGCCCATGGCATACAGAGTACTGGGTAGCTGCAGGAACAGGGTTGGAGAGCCCATGGCTTACAGAGTACTGGGTAGATGCAGGAACAAGGTTGGAGAGCCCATGGCTCACAGAGTACTGGGTAGCTGCAGGAACAGGGTTGGAGAGCCCATGGCTTACAAAGTGCTGGGTAGCTGCAGGAACAGGGTTGGAGAGCCCATGGCATACAGAGTACTGGGTAGCTGCAGGAGCAGGGTTGGAGAGCCCATGGCATACAGAGTACTGGGTAGCTGCAGGAACAAGGTTGGAGAGCCCATGGCTTACAGAGTGCTGGGTAGCTGCAGGAACAGGGTTGGAGAACCCATGGCTCACAGAGTACTGGGTAGCTGCAGGAACATTGTTGGAGAGCCCATGGCTTACAGAGTACTGGATATCTGTAGGAACAAGGTTGGATAGCCCATGGCATACAGAGTACTGGGTAGCTGCAGGAACAGGGTTGGAGAGCCCATGGCTTACAGAGTTCTGGGTAGATGCAGGAACAAGGTTGGAGAGCCCATGGCTTACAGAGTACTGGGTAGCTGCAGCAACAAGGTTGGAGAGCCCATGGGATACAGAGTACTGGGTAGCTGCAGGAACAAGGTTGGAGAGCCCATGGCATACAGAGTACTGGGTAGCTGCAGGAACAGGGTTGGAGAGCCCATGGCTTACAAAGTGTTGGGTAGCTGCAGGAACAGGGTTGGAGAGCCCATGGCTTACAGAGTTCTGGGTAGATGCAGGAACAAGGTTGGAGAGCCCATGGCTTACAGAGTACTGGGTAGCTGTAGGAACAAGGTTGGAGAGCCCATGGCATACAGAGTACTGGGTAGATGCAGGAACAAGGTTGGAGAGCCCATGGCATACAGAGTACTGGGTAGCTGCAGCAACAAGGTTGGAGAGCCCATGGCATACAGAGTACTGGGTAGCTGCAGGAACAAGGTTGGAGAGCCCATGGCATACAGAGTACTGGGTAGCTGCAGGAACAAGGTTGGAGAGCCCATGTCATACAGAGTACTGGGTAGCTGCAGGAACAGGGTTGGAGAGCCCATGGCTCACAGAGTACTGGGTAGCTGCAGGAACAAGGTTGGAGAGCCCATGGCTTACAGAGTACTGGGTAGCTGCAGGAACAGGGTTGTACAGCCCATGGCTCACAGAGTACTGGGTAGCTGCAGGAACATTGTTGGAGAGCCCATGGCTTACAGAGTACTGGATATCTGTAGGAACAAGGTTGGATAGCCCATGGCATACAGAGTACTGGGTAGCTGCAGGAACAGGGTTGGAGCGCCCATGGCTCACAGAGTACTGGGTAGCTGCAGGAACAAGGTTGGAGAGCCCATGGCATACAGAGTACTGGGTAGCTGCAGCAACAAGGTTGGAGAGCCCATGGCTTACAGAGTACTGGGTAGCTGTAGGAACAAGGTTGGAGAGCCCATGGCATACAGAGTACTGGGTAGATGCAGGAACAAGGTTGGAGAGCCCATGGCATACAGAGTACTGGGTAGCTGCAGCAACAAGGTTGGAGAGCCCATGGCATACAGAGTACTGGGTAGCTGCAGCAACAAGGTTGGAGAGCCCATGGCTTACAGAGTACTGGGTAGCTGTAGGAACAAGGTTGGAGAGCCCATGGCATACAGAGTACTGGGTAGCTGCAGCAACAAGGTTGGAGAGCCCATGGCATACAGAGTACTGGGTAGCTGCAGGAACAAGGTTGGAGAGCCCATGGCATACAGAGTACTGGGTAGCTGCAGGAACAAGGTTGGAGAGCCCATGGCATACAGAGTACTGGGTAGCTGCAGGAACAAGGTTGGAGAGCCCATGGCATACAGAGTACTGGGTAGCTGCAGGAACAAGGTTGGAGAGCCCATGGCTTACAGAGTACTGGGTAGCTGCAGGAACAGGGTTGGAGAGCCCATGGCTCACAGAGTACTGGGTAGCTGCAGGAACATTGTTGGAGAGCCCATGGCTTACAGAGTACTGGATAGCTGTAGGAACAAGGTTGGATAGCCCATGGCTCACAGAGTACTGGGTAGCTGCAGGAACAGGGTTGGAGAGCCCATGGCTTACAAAGTGCTGGGTAGATGCAGCAACAAGGTTGGAGAGCCCATGGCTTACAGAGTACTGGGTAGCTGTAGGAACAAGGTTGGAGAGCCCATGGCATACAGAGTACTGGGTAGCTGCAGCAACAAGGTTGGAGAGCCCATGGCATACAGAGTACTGGGTAGCTGCAGGAACAAGGTTGGAGAGCCCATGGCATACAGAGTACTGGGTAGCTGCAGGAACAAGGTTGGAGAGCCCATGGCATACAGAGTACTGGGTAGCTGCAGGAACAAGGTTGGAGAGCCCATGGCATACAGAGTACTGGGTAGCTGCAGGAACAGGGTTGGAGAGCCCATGGCATACAGAGTACTGGGTAGCTGCAGGAACAAGGTTGGAGAGCCCATAGCTTACAGAGTACTGGGTAGCTGCAGGAACAGGGTTGGAGAGCCCATGGCTCACAGAGTACTGGGTAGCTGCAGGAACATTGTTGGAGAGCCCATGGCTTACAGAGTACTGGATAGCTGTAGGAACAAGGTTGGATAGCCCATGGCTCACAGAGTACTGGGTAGCTGCAGGAACAGGGTTGGAGAGCCCATGGCTTACAAAGTGCTGGGTAGATGCAGGAACAAGGTTGGAGAGCCCATGGCTCACAGAGTACTGGGTAGATGCAGGAACAGGGTTGGAGAGCCCATGGCTTACAGAGTACTGGGTAGATGCAGGAACAAGGTTGGAGAGCCCATGGCTCACAGAGTACTGGATATCTGTAGGAACAAGGTTGGATAGCCCATGGCATACAGAGTACTGGGTAGCTGCAGGAACAGGGTTGGAGAGCCCATGGCTTACAAAGTGCTGGGTAGATGCAGGAACAAGGTTGGAGAGCCCATGGCTCACAGAGTACTGGGTAGCTGCAGGAACAAGGTTGGAGAGCCCATGGCATACAGAGTACTGGGTAGCTGCAGCAACAAGGTTGGAGAGCCCATGGCATACAGAGTACTGGGTAGATGCAGGAACAAGGTTGGAGAGCCCATGGCATACAGAGTACTGGGTAGCTGCAGGAACAAGGTTGGAGAGCCCATGGCATACAGAGTACTGGGTAGCTGCAGGAACAGGGTTGGAGAGCCCATGGCTTACAAAGTGTTGGGTAGCTGCAGGAACAGGGTTGGAGAGCCCATGGCTTACAGAGTACTGGGTAGATGCAGGAACAAGGTTGGAGAGCCCATGGCTTACAGAGTACTGGGTAGCTGTAGGAACAAGGTTGGAGAGCCCATGGCATACAGAGTACTGGGTAGATGCAGGAACAAGGTTGGAGAGCCCATGGCATACAGAGTACTGGGTAGCTGCAGCAACAAGGTTGGAGAGCCCATGGCATACAGAGTACTGGGTAGCTGCAGGAACAAGGTTGGAGAGCCCATGGCATACAGAGTACTGGGTAGCTGCAGGAACAAGTTTGGAGAGCCCATGGCATACAGAGTACTGGGTAGCTGCAGGAACAAGGTTGGAGAGCCCATGGCATACAGAGTACTGGGTAGCTGCAGGAACATTGTTGGAGAGCCCATGGCATACAGAGTACTGGGTAGCTGCAGGAACAAGGTTGGAGAGCCCATGGCATACAAAGTACTGGGTAGCTGCAGGAACAGGGTTGGAGAGCCCATGGCATACAGAGTACTGGGTAGCTGCAGGAACAAGGTTGGAGAGCCCATGGCTTACAGAGTACTGGGTAGCTGCAGGAACAGGGTTGGAGAGCCCATGGCTCACAGAGTACTGGGTAGCTGCAGGAACAAGGTTGGAGAGCCCATGGCATACAGAGTACTGGGTAGCTGCAGGAACAAGGTTGGAGAGCCCATGGCATACAGAGTACTGGGTAGCTGCAGGAACATTGTTGGAGAGCCCATGGCTTACAAAGTGTTGGGTAGCTGCAGGAACAGGGTTGGAGAGCCCTTGGCTTACAGAGTACTGGGTAGCTGCAGGAACAAGGTTGGAGAGGCCATGGCATACAGAGTACTGGGTAGCTGCAGGAACAAGTTTGGAGAGCCCATGGCATACAGAGTACTGGGTAGCTGCAGGAACATTGTTGGAGAGACCATGGCATACAGAGTACTGGGTAGCTGCAGGAACAAGGTTGGAGAGGCCATGGCATACAGAGTACTGGGTAGCTGCAGGAACAAGTTTGGAGAGCCCATGGCATACAGAGTACTGGGTAGCTGCAGGAACATTGTTGGAGAGACCATGGTATACAGAGTACTGGGTAGCTGCAGGAACAAGGTTGGAGAGCCCATGGCATACAGAGTACTGGGTAGCTGCAGGAACAAGGTTGGAGAGGCCATGGCATACAGAGTACTGGGTAGCTGCAGGAACAAGGTTGGAGAGCCCATGGCATACAGAGTACTGGGTAGCTGCAGGAACAAGGTTGGAGAGCCCATGGCTTACAGAGTACTGGGTAGCTGCAGGAACAGGGTTGGAGAGCCCATGGCTTACAGAGTACTGGGTAGCTGCAGGAACAGGGTTGGAGAGCCCATGGCATACAGAGTACTGGGTAGCTGCAGGAACAAGGTTGGAGAGCCCATGGCTTACAGAGTACTGGGTAGCTGCAGGAACAGGGTTGGAGAGCCCATGGCATACAGAGTACTGGGTAGCTGCAGGAACAGGGTTGGAGAGCCCATGGCATACAGAGTACTGGGTAGCTGCAGGAACAAGGTTGGAGAGCCCATGGCATACAGAGTACTGGGTAGCTGCAGGAACAAGGTTGGAGAGCCCATGGCATACAGAGTACTGGGTAGCTGCAGGAACAAGGTTGGAGAGCCCATGGCATACAGAGTACTGGGTAGCTGCAGGAACAGGGTTGGAGAGCCCATGGCATACAGAGTACTGGGTAGCTGCAGGAACAAGGTTGGAGAGCCCATGGCTTACAGAGTACTGGGTAGCTGCAGGAACAGGGTTGGAGAGCCCATGGCTCACAGAGTACTGGGTAGCTGCAGGAACATTGTTGGAGAGCCCATGGCTTACAGAGTACTGGGTAGCTGCAGGAACAAGGTTGGAGAGCCCATGGCTTACAGAGTACTGGGTAGCTGCAGGAACAGGGTTGGAGAGCCCATGGCTTACAAAGTACTGGGTAGCTGCAGGAACAGGGTTGGAGAGCCCATGGCTTACAGAGTACTGGGTAGATGCAGGAACAAGGTTGGAGAGCCCATGGCTCACAGAGTACTGGGTAGATGCAGGAACAGGGTTGGAGAGCCCATGGCTTACAGAGTACTGGTTAGATGCAGGAACAAGGTTGGAGAGCTCATGGCTCACAGAGTACTGGGTAGCTGCAGGAACAAGGTTGGAGAGCCCATGGCATACAGGGTTTGGGCAGAGTATCACCTGATGGGAAACTACTAAAACAGTGGAGTGGAATAAGTGTGGTTATATTTATTTCTCAGCAACTCATAATGAGCACATGCTCTGCTATAAAACTGAGGTAGCCTACAAAACGGCCGGCCTACATTGGCTGTTCCAGTGCATAGAAAATAGTTTTTATATTTTATTCAGTTAAGTTCAATTATATTCTTCTTACTATAAAATAATTTAAACAAAATAATGGCAAGTGACTTACAAGCATATATTGTCTGCTAAATGAACATGCCCACAGCATGGACCATAGCCAGATAACATACAGTACAGTAGGACAACATTTTGACTATGTTTGACTATGCTAGTACTTCCTGGTTTGGGGGTTTATCTAAACTTATGAAAGGGAAGCTCCAGATATCCCAGAATAAGCTGATCAGGGTAGTATTGAAGGTGAGTCCACGTACACACATAGTCAGGAGCTGCTTTCAGGAACTAAACTGGCTACCTGTTGAGGCTAGGGAGTCCCAGATTAGACTAGGTTTAGTTTACAGGAGTATTTATGGTCCTGCGTCCAGAAATCTAAGTGATGACTTTCCTTGTGTTAGGGATGCACACAATCACAGCACCAGATCAGGTGTTTCTGATGTGTGCTTATACAGGTTCAGGAGTAATGCTGGGAAAGGTACTTTCTTGTGTACTGGAGCCTCAGAATGGAATAAGTTGCCTCTGCCCATAAAAACAACATCCTTTATGGGCATCTTTAAAAACAAAGTAAAAATATGTTTGATGTCTTCTGTGCCCATATAAATAACCCCTATGATGTAACTGGAATGATGAGATAGATGTTCTTCTATGTTATTGTTTTATTATTTCACTGCCATACTGTGTTCCATCTTGTCCAGCCATCTTGTCTCAAGAGGACCACAATGGGAAATAAGTCCCAGACTGTATTGTGTGTTATCCTCCATGATTTAACAATGGGAAATAAGTCCCAGTCTGTATTGTGTGTTATCCTCCATGATTTAACAATGGGAAATAAGTCCCAGTCTGTATTGTGTGTTATCCTCCATGATTTAACAATGGGAAATAAGTCCCAGTCTGTATTGTGTGTTATCCTCCATGATTTAACAATGGGAAATAAGTCCCAGTCTGTATTGTGTGTTATCCTCCATGATTTAACAATGGGAAATAAGTCCCAGTCTGTATTGTGTGTTATCCTCCATGATTTAACAATGGGAAATAAGTCCCAGTTTGTATTGTGTGTTATCCTCCATGATTTAACAATGGGAAATAAGTCCCAGTCTGTATTGTGTGTTATCCTCCATGATTTAACAGTGTAAATAAGTCCCAGTCTGTATTGTGTGTTATCCTCCATGATTTAACAATGGGAAATAAGTCCCAGTCTGTATTGTGTGTTATCCTCAATGATTTCATTCATGTGCATGTGTGGCTTTTTCAAGTTTTATGTGTGCTTGTTTTTTAAAATGGTCGAATTAATCAACTAAACTAAAACTCATGTTCTGTTCTTCTGAAATAAGTATAATTAAAATAGTTTTTTTGACCTGACTAAAATAAATAATGGATTTATTGGGATGCTGTATATTAAATTGATCTTTTAGACTTTTTAAATGCAGATGTTCCAAAGGCACGCATGAGCGGCTTGTATGTGTGGAGATGCTAAATGTGTTTATGTTAATTACACAAGTATTTTGCGTGACAATAACCAGCTGACAAAATTTCATGACCGCCGCATTCCTCGACCCATTCTATGGACTCAGGAGAAAGTGACATTACGCACAACATCTGTGGGCAGTTTCAATGGAGTTGATATCAAGTCTCGGACAGTGCGCATGGACTCAGGAGAAAGTGACATTATGCACAACATCTGTGGGCAGTTTCAGTGGAGTTGATATCAAGTCTCGGACAGTGCGCTCTGCTGTCATTCTCTGGTATCACTGAGAAGATGAGATTGTCCCAACACTGCACATCAAGGTTTCTATAAGTTGTTTGTGCTCCCTTTGCACCATCTCTACCTTGCCATGAACAGAGTTTACAGGACATTTCAGCACTGTTTTCTCTTTACTAAGATCATCAATCTGACATTGGCTGAATTCTAGACTGGCCCATAATGCATTGATGTCCTCTCATAGTACTGTCGTGGCCAAAGGTTTTGAGAATGACACAAATATACATTTTCACAAAGTCTGCTGCATCATTTTGTATGATGGCAATTTGCATAGACTCCAGAATGTTATGGAGAGTGATCAGATGAATTGCAATTAATTGCAAAGTCCCTCTTTGCCATGCAAATGATCCCACAAAATGATCCCACAAAAAAACATTTCCACTGCATTTCAGCCCTGCCAGAAAAGGACCAGCTGACATCATGTCAGTGATTCTCTTGTAAACACAGGTGTGAGTGTTGACGAGGACAAGGCTGGAGATCACTCTGTCATGCTGATTGAGTTCGAATAACAGACTAGAAGCTTCAAAAGGAGGGTGGTGCTTGGAATCATTGTTCTTCCTCTGTCATCCATGGTTACCTGCAAGGAAACACGTGCTCTCATCATTGTTTTGCACAAAAAGGGCTTCACAGGAAAGGATATTGCTGCCAGTAAGATTGCACCTAAATCAACCATTTATTCGGATCATCAAGAACTTCAAGGAGAGCAGTTCAATTGTTGTGAAGAAGGCTTCAGGGCGCCCAAGAAAGTCCAGCAAGCGCCAGGACAGTCTCCTAAAGTTGATTCAGCTGCAGTATCGGGGCACCACCAGTACAGAGCTTGCTCAGGATCTGCACGCACAGTAAGGCAAAGACTTTTGGAGGATTGCCTGGTGTCAAGAAGGGCAGCAAAGAAGACACTTCTCTCCAGGAAAAATATCAGGGACAGACTGATATTCCGCAAAAGGTACAGGGATTGGACTGCTGAGGACTGGGGTAAAGTCATTTTCTCTGATGAATCCCTTTTCAGATTGTTTGAGCCATCCGGAAAAAAGCTTGTCCGGAGAAGACAAGGTGAGTGCTACCATCAGTCCTGTGTCATGCTAACAGTGAAGCATCCTGAGACCATTCATGTGTGGGGTTGCTTCTCAGCCAAGGGAGTGAGCTCACTCACGTTTTTGCCTAAGAACACAGTCATGAATAAAGAATGATACCAACACATCCTCCGAGAGCAACTTCTCCCAACCATCCAGGAATAGTTTGGTGACAAACAATGCCTTTTCCAGCATGATGGAGCACCTTGCCAATCGGAAAAAGTGATAACAAAGTGGCTCGGGGAACAAAACACAGATTTTTTGTGAAATTACCCCGACCTTAATCCCATTGAGAACTTGTGGTCAATCCTCAAGAGGAGGGTGGACAAACAAAAACCCACAAATTCTGACAAACTCCATGCATTGATTATGCAAAAATGGGCTGCCGTCAGTCAGGATGTGGCCCAGAAGTGAATTGACAGAATGCCAGGGCGGATTGCAGAGGTCTTGAAAAAGAAGGGTCAACACTGCAAATATTGACTCTTTGCATCAACTTCATGTAATTGTCAATAAAAGCCTTTGACACTTATGAAATGCTTGTAATTATACTTCAGTATTCCATAGTAACATGACAAAAATATCTAAAGACACTGAAGCAGCCAACTTTGTGAAAATTTACATTTGTGTCATTCTCAAAACTTCTGGCCACGACTGTATATCCAAGATATCAAGTTTGGCAAGCCTTTTATTGATGGACTTCAGCAAGTCAACATCCATCTCCGTGAACCTCTCTCCGCGCGCCCTCTTGCTTCTCAAAACTGGGTTGGTGCCATCGTTGATACCTCTTCGCAAACTTGGCTTTTTTTTAATTTTCGATGGATTCTGAAGCATCCAGCGTGTTTGCAGGCAGAGTAAAGAAAACAACAAAACAATGGTTGTATCATTCCAGGCCTTTACAGGCTCTCGGTAGATACGCCCAATAGAATAAAAAAGAAAAACGATTGTTTACTCCTGCCTGTTATATTGAACTATTTGCCACAAACAATTTATTCAAGATCGGACACAATTAACTTGTGTTGACACAAAGCCTGTAGTCAATGATAGTCTGGAGTCCTCAGATTTTTCAAGAGATTGTAAATTGAATTCAAAGACAATATATTTCAAACACCCTTAAATTCAAGTTTTCTGAATAGACAGATAAGAAGATGAATTGAGTGTAATATGTGGTCTTTCAATATTGTTGACTCTAAGAGGCAGTTTCCCTGATTTACATTGGCGAAACATGGAGAATCTCCATGTACAGTGCTTTTCAGTCTAGGGCAAGGCTTAATCTGTATCTGGGAAACTGGCCCAAAAAGTTACAGATTCTTGTTCAATGAACCATCATTTCTAAGTTATGATGTATTGTATAGAACAGAATAACTGTGATGATCGGTAAACATTTTCTCTTGCTCTATGTGGGCCATGCAGTCAGTGTCTGTGAGGTGTTGTGTCCCTGTGACCCAGTTATAGATTAGCTTCCCTGTACTGACCAGTACTGACCCGTATTGACCAGTACCAAGCTGTACTGACACGGAATGACCTGTATTGATCTGTACTTACCCGGACTGACCCATACTGATCCGTATTGACCCGTACTGACTCATACTGACCCTAACTGACCCGTATTGACCCCAACAAATCCTAACCCCCAATCAACCCGTGCTGACCCGTACTGACTCATACTGACCCCTAACCCCTATTGACCCCTACTGACCCATATTGACCCGTACTGACCCATATTGTATTAAGAAACAGAGCTTTGTGATGACAGAGATACATTTTCTCTTGCTCTCTGTGGGCCATGCAGTCAGTGTCAATCAGGTGTTGTGTCCCTGTGAATCAATTAGAGATTAACTGTCCCATATTGACTACCACTGACCCATATTGACTTGTTCTGCCCCATACTGAACTTTATTGACCTGTACTTACATATACTGAACCGTATTTACTCATACTGACCCATTCTGACCCGTGTTGACCAGTATTGACACATACTGACCCTTATTCACCAATATGGACCCACACTGACCCGTACTGAGCCATACAGACCTGAATTTAATTGATTTATTTCACCTTTATTTAACCAGGTAGGCAAGTTGAGAACCAGTTCTCATTTACAATTGCGACCTGGCCAAGATAAAGCAAAGCAGTTCGACACATACAACAACACAGAGTTACACATGGAGTAAAACAAACATACAGTCAATAATACAGTAGAAAAATATACAATGTGAGCAAATGAGGTGAGATGTGGGAGGCAAAGGGAAAAAAAGGCCATAGCGGCGAAGTAAATACAATATAGCAAGTAAAACACTGGAATGGTAGATTTGCAGTGGAAGAATGTGCAAGCTAGAGATAGAAATAATGGGGTGCAAAGGAGCAAAATAAATAAATAAATAAATACAGTAGGGGGAGAGGTAGTTGTTTGGGATAAATTATAGATGGGCTATGTACAGGTGCAGCAATCTGTGAGCTGCTCTGACAGCTGGTTCTTAAAGCTAGTGAGGGAGATAAGTGTTTCCAGTTTCAGAGATTTTTGTAGTTCGTTCCAATCATTGGCAGCAGAGAACTGGAAGGAGAGGCGGCCAAAGGAAGAATTGGTTTTGGGGGTGACCAGATAGATATACCTTCTGGAGCGCGTGCTATAGGTGGGTGCTGTTATAGTGACCAGCGAGCTGAGATAAGGGGGACTTTACCTGGGACTTTACCAGGGTCTTGTAGATGAAATGGAGCCAGTGGGACAAGTATGAAGCGAGGGCCAGCCAACGAGAGCGTACAGGTCGCAGTGATGGGTAGTATATTGGGCTTTGGTGACAAAACGGATGGCACTGTGATAGACTGCATCCAATTTATTGAGTAGGGTATTGGAGGCTATGTTGTAAATGACATCGCCGAAGTCGAGGATCGGTAGGATGGGTGGATGGTCAGTTTTACAAGGGTATGTTTGGCAGCATGAGTGAAGGATGCTTAGTTGCGAAATAGGAAGCCAATTCTAGATTTAACTTTGGATTGGAGATGTTTGATGTGAGTCTGGAAGGAGAGATTATAGTCTAACCAGACACCAAGGTATTTGTAGTTGTCCACATATTCTAAGTCAGAACCGTCCAGAGTAGTGATGCTGGACGGGCGGGCAGGTGCAGACAGCAATCAGTTGAAGAGCATGCATTTAGTTTTACTTGCATTTAAGAGCAATTTGAGGCCACGGAAGGAGAGTTGTATGGCATTGAAGCTCGCCTGGAGAGTTGTTAACACAGTGTCCAAAGAAAGGCCAGAAGTATACAGAATGGTGTCGTCTGCTTAGAAGTTAATCAGAGACTCACCAGCAGCAAGAGCGACATCATTGATGTATACAGAGAAGAGAGTCGGTCCAAGAATTGAACCCTGTGGCACCCCCATAGAGACTGCCAGAGGCCCGGACAACAGGCCTTCCAATTTGACACACTGAACTCTATCAGAGAAGTAGTTGGTGAACCAGGTGAGGCAATCATTTGAGAAACCAAGGCTATAGAGTCTGCCGATGAGGATGTGGTGATTGACAGAGTCGAAAGCCTTGGCCAGGTCAATGAATACGGCTGCACAGTATTGTTTCTTATCGATGGTGGTTAGGATATCGTTTAGAACCTTGAGCGTGGCTGAGGTGCACCCATGACCAGCTCTGAAAACAGATTGCATAGCGGAGAAGGTATGGTAGGATTCGAAATGGTCGGTAATCTGTTTGTTGACTTGGCTTTCGAAGACCTTAGAAAGGCAGGGTAGGATAGACATAGGTCTGTAGCAGTTTGGGTCAAGAGTGTCCCCCCCTTTGAAGAGGGGGATGACCGCAGCTGCTTTCCAATCTTTGGAAATCTCAGACGATTCGAAAGAGAGGTTGAACAGGCTAGTAATAGGGGTGGCAATAATTTCGGCAGATAATTTTAGAAAGAAAGGGTCCAGATTGTCTAGCCCGGCTGATTTGTAGGGGTTCAGATTTTGCAGCTCTTTCAGAACATCAGCTGACTGGATTGGGGAGAAGGAGAAATGGGGAAGGCTTGGGCGAGTTGCTGTGGGGGGTGCAGTGCTGTATACCGGGGTAGAGGTAGCCAGGTGGAAAGCATGGCCAGCCATAGAAAAATGCTTATTGAAATTCTCAATTATAGTGGATTTATCGGTGGTGACTGAACTGAACTGTACTGACCCGTATTGAATTGTACTGACCCATACTGACCTGTACTGACCCGTATTGAATTGCACTGATCTATATTGACCCGTACTGACCTGTACTCGCCCGCATTGAATTGTACTGACCCGTATTGACCCGTACTGACCCGTATTGAATTGTACTGACCCGTATTGACCCGTAATGACCTGTTCTGACCTGTGATGGATTAGTGAAAAAGGATAACAGAATCCTGTCACGACAAGGCAGCTCTAGACATTCTTCTTCATTCATCTTCTCTTTTTTCTCTTGCTCTTCTCTCGTTACCTCCCAGTGTCCCAGAGAATTATTGACAGTGAGTTCTCTGATTTTGACTGCGAGGACGGGATCGGTGTCATAGCAGGTAACAAAACCACGACAACACAGGTTTAATGGAGTTCCAATTCTAGCCATAACCATGTACTCTATACCTATATCAAATGTCAATATCCCAGTCAACATGTTATTACTATTATTATCAGAAATTAGAACACATACCTCTACACATATATATACATACTGTCTACACACAACAACAGAACAGCATCCATAGAATTCCATAAATCATAATAATGTAGAGGTCTCTTTACTTGGACACAATCAGTCCTGGTTTCCTATACTATTCTAAATGTCCCAACTACTTTCACATACACTACTGTTCAAAAGTTTTGGGTCACTTAGAAATGTTCTTGTTTTTGAAAGAAAAGCTCATTTGTTCATTAGTACAAGTACAGAGGCCCATTATCAGCAACCATCACTCCAGTGTTCCAATGGCACGTTGCGTTATCTAATCCAAGTACAGAGGCCCATTATCAGCAACCATCACTCCTGTGTTCCAATGGCACGTTGCGTTATCTAATCCAAGTACAGAGGCCCATTATCAGCAACCATCACTCCAGTGTTCCAATGGCACGTTGCGTTATCTAATCCAAGTACAGAGGCCCATTATCAGCAACCATCACTCCTGTGTTCCAATGGCACGTTGCGTTATCTAATCCAAGTACAGAGGCCCATTATCAGCAACCATCACTCCTGTGTTCCAATGGCACGTTGTGTTATCTAATCCAAGTACAGAGGCCCATTATCAGCAACCATCACTCCAGTGTTCCAATGGCACGTTGTGTTATCTAATCCAAGTACAGAGGCCCATTATCAGCAACCATCACTCCAGTGTTCCAATGGCACGTTGCGTTAGCTAATCCAAGTACAGAGGCCCATTATCAGCAACCATCACTCCTGTGTTCCAATGGCACGTTGTGTTATCTAATCCAAGTACAGAGGCCCATTATCAGCAACCATCACTCCAGTGTTCCAATGGCACGTTGTGTTAGCTAATCCAAGTACAGAGGCCCATTATCAGCAACCATCACTCCAGTGTTCCAATGGCACGTTGTGTTATCTAATCCAAGTACAGAGGCCCATTATCAGCAACCATCACTCCAGTGTTCCAATGGCACGTTGCGTTAGCTAATCCAAGTACAGAGGCCCATTATCAGCAACCATCACTCCTGTGTTCCAATGGCACGTTGTGTTATCTAATCCAAGTACAGAGGCCCATTATCAGCAACCATCACTCCAGTGTTCCAATGGCACGTTGTGTTAGCTAATCCAAGTACAGAGGCCCATTATCAGCAACCATCACTCCAGTGTTCCAATGGCACGTTGTGTTAGCTAATCCAAGTACAGAGGCCCATTATCAGCAACCATCACTCCAGTGTTCCAATGGCACGTTGTGTTATCTAATCCAAGTACAGAGGCCCATTATCAGCAACCATCACTCCTGTGTTCCAATGGCACGTTGCGTTATCTAATCCAAGTACAGAGGCCCATTATCAGCAACCATCACTCCTGTGTTCCAATGGCACGTTGTGTTATCTAATCCAAGTACAGAGGCCCATTATCAGCAACCATCACTCCAGTGTTCCAATGGCACGTTGTGTTATCTAATCCAAGTACAGAGGCCCATTATCAGCAACCATCACTCCTGTGTTCCAATGGCACGTTGTGTTATCTAATCCAAGTACAGAGGCCCATTATCAGCAACCATCACTCCAGTGTTCCAATGGCACGTTGTGTTATCTAATCCAAGTACAGAGGCCCATTATCAGCAACCATCACTCCAGTGTTCCAATGGCACGTTGTGTTATCTAATCCAAGTACAGAGGCCCATTATCAGCAACCATCACTCCTGTGTTCCAATGGCACGTTGTGTTATCTAATCCAAGTACAGAGGCCCATTATCAGCAACCATCACTCCAGTGTTCCAATGGCACGTTGTGTTAGCTAATCCAAGTACAGAGGCCCATTATCAGCAACCATCACTCCAGTGTTCCAATGGCACGTTGTGTTAGCTAATCCAAGTACAGAGGCCCATTATCAGCAACCATCACTCCAGTGTTCCAATGGCAAGTTGTGTTAGCTAATCCAAGTACAGAGGCCCATTATCAGCAACCATCACTCCAGTGTTCCAATGGCACGTTGCGTTATCTAATCCAAGTTTATCATTTTAAAAGGCTAATTGATCATTAGAAAACCCTTTTGCAATGATGTTAGCACAGCTGAAAACTGTTGTGCTGATTAATGGAGCAAATAAACTGGCCTTCTTTAGACTAGTTGAGTATCTGGAGCATCAGCATTTGTGGATTCGATTACAGGTTAAAAATGGCCAGAAACAAAGAATTTTCTTTTCTTGTTCTGAGAAATTAAGGCTATTCCATGCGAGAAATTGCCAAGAAACTGAAGATCTCATACAGCGCTGTGTACTACTCCCTTCACAGAACAGCACAAACTATCTCTAACCAGAATAGAAAAGGAGTGGGAGGCACCGGTGCACAACTGAGCAAGAGGGCAAGTACATTAGATTGTCTAGTTTGAGAAACAGACGCCTCACAAGTCCTCAAATGGCAGCTTCATTAAATTGTACCTGCAAAACACCAGTCTCAACGTCAACAGTGAAGACGTGACACCGGGATCCTGGCCTTCCAGACAGAGTTCCTCTGTCCAGTGTTTATGTTCTTTTGCCCATCTTAATCTTTTTTTTTTTTTTGCTGGCCTTGTTGGCAGAGTTGCAAAGAAAAAGCCATATCTCAGACTGGCCAATAAAAATAAAAGATTAAGATGGCCAAAGAACAGACACCTGGACAGAGGAAGATTGGAAAAAAAGTGTTATGGACAGACAAATCTAAGTTTGAGTTTGAGGAACATTCGTGAGATGAAGAAAAAATGAAAAGATGCTGGAGGAGTGCTTGACGCCATCTGTCAAGCATGGTGTAGGCAATGTGATGGTCTCTGGGTGCTTTGATGGTGGTAAAGTGGGAGATTTGTACAGGGTAAAGGGATCTTGAAGAAGGAGGGCTATCACTCCATTTTGCAACGCCATGCCATACCCTGTGGACAACAGGACAGTGACCAAAAGCACAGCTCCAAACTATGCAATAACTATTTAGGGAAGAAACAGTCAGCTGGTGTTCTGTCTATAATGGAGTGGCCAGCACAGTCACCCGGATCTCAACCTTATTGAGCTGTGGTGGGAGCAGCTTGACCGTATGGTACATAAGAAGTGCCCATCAAGCCAATCCAACTTGTGGAAGGTCCTTCAGGAAGCATGGGGTGAAATCTCTTCAGATTACCTCAACAAATTGACAACTAGAAAGCCAAAGGTCTGCAATGCTGTAATTGTGGCAAATGGAGGATTCTTTGATGAAAGCAAAGTTTGAAGGACACAATTATTATTTAAATAAAAAATCATTATTATAAACTTGTCAACGTCTTGACTATATTTCTTATTCATTTTGCAACTAATTTCATGCATGTCTTCATGGAACACAAGGACATTTCTAAGTGACCCCAGACTTTGAATAGTAGTGTACATTCCTAGCAATGAAAAGACAAATAATTTAACATTTCAAGGTTCATGGAAATACAGTGACAGTCTTAAACACAGCCGGGGGGAGCTCAATCTCCCACTCCCTGTCTCTCCACGTCCACTCTCTCTCTCTCTCTCTCTCTCTCTCTCTCTCTCTCTCTCTCTCTCTCTCTCTCTCTCTCTCTCTCTCTCTCTCTCTCTCTCTCTCTCTCTCTCTCTCTCTCCTCCCCTCCCACTCCCCGTCTCTCCACGTCCACTCCCTCTCTCTCTCTCTCTCTCTCTCTCTCTCTCTCTCTCTCTCTCTCTCTCTCTCTCCTCCCACTCCCTGTCTCTCCACGTCCACTCCCTCTCTCTCTCTCTCTCTCCCCTCCCTCCCACTCCCTGTCTCTCCACGTCCACTCCCTCTCTCTCTCTCTCTCTCTCTCTCTCTCTCTCCCCTCCCCTCCCACTCCCTATCTCTCCACGTCCACTCCCTATCTCTCCACGTCCACTCCCTATCTCTCCACGTCCACTCCCTCTCTCTCTCTCTCTCTCCCCTCCCACTCCCTGTCTCTCCACGTCCACTCCCTCTCTCTCTCTCTCTCTCTCTCTCTCTCCCCTCCCCTCCCACTCTTCCCTCTCTTTTCCCTCTGTATCCCCCTCCTATCCCTTACGTTCTCTGCCCCTCCAGTCCCACTCTCTCCTCATCCTATCCCCCCCCCAATCCCTCTCTCTCCCCCTCCTATCCCCTCTCTCTCCCCCTCTACTCCCTCTCTTTCCCACTACAGCCCTCCTCTTCACCTCCACTCTCTTTCTCTAGCCTTCCTTTCCCCTCCCCCTCTCCAACTACACTCCCTCTCTTTCCCCCTCCACTAACTCTCTCTACCCTCCACTGCTCCTCTCTCCCACCCTATCCGCCGCTATCCCTCCTCTCCCTTTCCACTCCCCCTCTCTACCCCTCCTATCCCCTGTCTCCCTCTACTCTCTCTCTCCCCCTCCTATCCCCTTCAACCCCTCCACTCCCACTCTCTCCCTCTTCACTCCCTCTTTCTCCCCGTCAACTCCCTCTTTCCCATCTCCACTCCCCCTCCACTCCCTCTCTGTCCCCATCCACTCCCTCTCTTCCCCATCGAATCACTCTCTCTACCACTCCATTCCCCCTCCCTCTCAATCCCCCCTATCATCACTCCCCCTCCACACCCTCTCTCACTCCTTCTACTCCCCCCTCTGTCCCTCTTTGCCTGCACTCCCTCTCTCCCCCCTCCACTCAATCTCTCTCCCTCAACTCCCTCTCTCCCTCTCTCCCCCTCCTTTCTCCTTTCACCCTCCATTCAATCTCTCTTCCTCCCCTATCTATTTCTCCCCATCCACTCCCTCTTTCTCCCCCTCCTTCTCCTCACCTCCTCCACTCCCCCTCTCTCCCCCCTTCCACTCCCTCTCTGTCCCCCTCCTATCCTACACGCATTCTCTCTCCCCCTCCACTCCCTCTCTCTCCACTTTCCCCCCTCTCCATAACCTCCACTCCCTTTTCTCCCCGTCCTATCCTCCACTCCCTCTCACTACCTGTCTACTCCCTTCTCTCCCCGTCCTATCCTCCACTCCCTTATCTACCTGTCCTATCCTACACTCCCTTCTCTCCCCGTCCTATCCTCCACTCCCTTATCTACCCGTCCTATCCTACACTCCCTTCTCCCCCCGTCCTATCCTACACTCCCTCTCACTACCCCTCCACTCCCTTCTCTCCCCATCCCATCCTCCACTCCCTCTCACTACCCCTCCACTCCCTTCTCTCCCAGTCCTATCATCCACTCCCTTCTCTCCCCGTCCTATCCTCCACTCCCTTCTCTCCCTGTCCTATCCTCCACTCCCTTCTTTCCCCGTCCTATCCTCCACTCCATTCTCTCCCCGTCCTATCCTCCACTCCATTTCTCCCCGTCCTATCCTCCACTCCCTTCTCTCCCCGTCCTATCATCCACTCCCTTCTCTCCCCGTCCTATCCTCCACTCCCTCTCCCAGTCTTATCATCCACTCCCTTCTCTCCCCGTCCTATCCTCCACTCCCTTCTCTCCCCATCCTATCCTCCACTCCCTCTCACTACCCCTCCACTCCCTTCTCTCCCCATCCTATCCTCCACTCCCTCTCACTACCCCTCCACTCCCTTCTCTCCCCGTCCTATCCTCCACTCCCTCTCACTACCCCTCCACTCCCTTCTCTCCCTGTCCTATCCTCCACTCCCTCTCACTACCCCTCCACTCCCTTCTCTCCCAGTCCTATCATCCACTCCCTTCTCTCCCCCTCCTGTCCTACACTCTCTCTCTCCAATCTCCACCCCCCACTCTTACTCCACTCCCTCTCACTACCCCTCCACTCTCTTCTCTCCCCGTCCTATCCTCCACTCCCTTCTCTCCCCGTCCTATCCTCCACTCCCTTCTCTCCCCGTCCTATCCTCCACTCCCTTCTCTCCCCATCCTATCCTCCACTCCTTTTTCTCCCCGTCCTATCCTCCACTCCCTTCTCTCCCAGTCCTATCATCCACTCCCTTCTCTCCCCGTCCTATCCTCCACTCCCTCTCACTAGCCCTTCACTCCCTTCTCTCCCCGTCCTATCCTCCACTCCCTCTCACTACCCCTCCACTCCCTTCTCTCCCCGTCCTATCCTCCACTCCCTCTCACTACCCCTCCACTCCCTTCTCTCCCTATCCTATCCTCCACTCCCTCTCACTACCCATCCACTCCCTTCTCTCCCCATCCTGTCCTACACACTCTCTCTCCCAATCTCCACCCCCCCTCTCCTACTCCACTCACTCTATTTCCCACTCCTATGCCTTCTTCCCTCAAATACCCTTCTCTCACCCTCCTATTCCTCTTTAACTCCTTATCTCTCCCCCTATCCTCCACTCCCTTCTCCCCCATTTAATCCCTCTCTTACCCACTAGTGCTCTCTACCTCTCCACTCTCTCATTCTCCCCTTCCACTCCCTCTCTCCCTTCAAACCCTCTCTCAATGCCTACATTCCCTCTCACTCTCCCTGCCCTCCACTCTCTTGCTCTCAACCTTCCCTCCCTCTCTCTCCCCTTCCACTACCTTCTCTCCACTTCTTATCCTCCACTCAATCTCTCTACCCATCATATCCCCTGTCCCCCTCCTATCCCCTCTCCATTCCCTCTCTCTCCCCTTCCGCTCCCCCTCTCCACCTGCACACTCTCTCTCTCACCCTCCACTCCCTCTCTCTCCCCCTCCTATCCCCTTCTCCCCCTCCACTCCCTCTCTCTCCCCTCCTATCCCCTTCTTACCCTCCACTCCCTTCTCTCCCCCTCCACTCCCTTCTCTCCCCCTACCCTCCCTATCTCCCTCTCGTCCTCCTCTAACCTGTCTGTCCTCTCCTCCCCAGACTTCCTCCCCCAACCTGTCTGTCCTCTTCTCCCCAGACTTCCTCCTCTAACCTGTCTGTCCTCTCCTCCCCAGACTTCCTCCTCTAACATGTCTGTCTGTCCTCTCCTTCCCAGACTACAGACACAACGGTAGGGACTTCCAGAGCTCCACGCTGTCTGTTCCAGAACAGGTCATGTCCTCCAACTACACCTCCCACTCTGACATGGCCAGGACCTGGTCAAGGTCGCCAAGTCTTCCCCATCCACAGAGGTACAGTAAACCAATCCTAACCCTAACCCTAACCTCCCAGTCTGCCAAGGTCAAGACCCAATCACAGTCGTTCAGTGTTCACCCTCCACAGAGGTACAGTAATCCAACCCAAACCCTAACCCTAACCCTAACCCTAACCCAATCCCTAACCCCTAACCCTAACCCCAACCCTAACCCTAACCCTAACCTCCTAGTCTGCCAAGGTCAAGACCCAATCACAGTCGTTCAGTGTTCACCCTGCACAGAGGTACAGTAATCCAACCCAAACCCTAACCCTAACCCAAACCGAAACCCCAACCCCAACCTCTAACCCTAACCCTAACCCTAACCCTAACCCTAACCCCTAACCCTAACCCCAACTCAAACAGCTTTTTCTATGTCCCATTTAGTCGGAGTTTGGACCACGGCATGCGAGGGGGACCGCTTTCTTTTAGCTCAGGTCGGATGGACCGGCATCGCTTGTCTGAAGACTGCTACTCACCAGACAGGTACAAAAACCATGCACACTATGTAGCCTACGCAGCTATGCATCCATACACACTATGTAGCCTACACAGCTACGCATCCATACACACTCTGTAGTCTACACAGCTACGCATCCATACACACTATGTAGCCTACACAGCTACGCATCCATACACACTATGTAGCCTACACAGCTACGCATCCATACACACTATGTAGCCTACACAGCTACGCATCCATACACACTATGTAGCCTACACAGCTACGCATCCATACACACTATGTAGTCTACACAGCTACGCATCCATACACACTATGTAGCCTACACAGCTACGCATCCATACACACTATGTAGCCTACACATCTACGCATCCATACACACTATGTAGCCTACACAGCTACACATCATACACCATGTGAACACTGAACGACTGTGATTGGGTCTTGACCTTGGCAGATTGGGAGGTTAGGGTTAGGGTTGGGGTTAGGGTTAGGGTTAGGGGGGGTTACTGTACCTCTGTGGATTGAAGATTGATGTGATAATGTATTGTCAGCAAGTATGGGAAAGTCCCATGTTTTATTGTCATCAGACGTCCTGAAATATAAGGTAAAACGTTTTTCCTTCTCTTCTGTCATTCAGATGTTTTCAGAGACAGGACAAAAACAAAGCCTGTTACAGAGTAGGGCTTCGTAACCAGGGATTGGTCCAAATTCACATCGCCAACCGTTGTCATGACGAGACGCTAGTCGCAATGTCCACAGTGAAGAGGGATGCTGGAAAGAA
The DNA here is from genome assembly GCF_002021735.2 of Oncorhynchus kisutch. NCBI lineage: Eukaryota > Metazoa > Chordata > Actinopteri > Salmoniformes > Salmonidae > Oncorhynchus > Oncorhynchus kisutch. The sequence continues at coordinate 90,165,892 of NC_034187.2, forward strand.
AAAGCCGTATCTCAGACTGGCCAATAAAATAAATGATTAAGATGGGCAAAACAACACAGACACTGGACAGAGGAACTCTGTCTAGAAGGCCAGCATCCTGGAGTCACCTCTTTACCGTTAATGCTGAGACTGGTGTTTTGCGGGATTTTTTATTTTTTTTGTGGTATCCAATTGGTCAGATCAAATCAAATCAAATGTATTTATATAGCCCTTCGTACATCAGCTGAAATCTCAAAGTGCTGTACAGAAACCCAGCCTAAAACCCCAAGCAATGCAGGTGTAGAAGCACTGTGGCTAGGAAAAACTCCCTAGAAAGGCCAAAACCTAGGAAGAAACCTAGAGAGGAACCAGGCTGTGTGGGGTGGCCAGACCTCTTCTGGCTGTGCCGGGTGGAGATTATAACAGAACATGGCCAAGATGTTCAAATGTTCATGGTCAAATATTAATATTTACAGGCAGAACAGTTGAAACTGGAGCAGCAGCACGGCCAGGTGGACTGGGGACAGCAAGGAGTCATCATGTCAGGTAGTCCTGGGGCATGGTCCTAGGGCTCAGGTCCTCCGAGAGAGAGAAAGAAAGAGAGAAAGAGAGAAAGAGAGAGAGAATTAGAGAGAGTATTCTTAAATTCACACAGGACACCGGATAGGACAGGAGAAGTACTCCAGATATAACAAACTGACCCTAGCCCCCCGACACATAAACTACTGCAGCATAAATACTGGAGGCTGAGACAGGAGGGGTCAGGAGACATTGTGGCCCCATCCGATGACACCCCCGGACAGGGCCAAACAGGAAGGATATAACCCCACTGTTACCTTAATTTAATTATACCAATATGTTTTCATTAGTTGAATTCCCTTAATCTATTTTGTGAGAATTTGTAAGATTCTTGTTTGCATAAAATAGACGGAGACCAGTCTTAATAATAGGGAACAGAATTTATTCTCGGAGCGCGCTGCCACGTTACCATGAGCAACAGTTTATATACAATAACATGAGGTCATTTAATTGCTTAAAAAATGAATCTCCTCCTCCAGCCCGAGACAAAGGGAACTTTAAAAGTTAATTCTGAGTTCATTCTGACCCACTAGCACATACACAGGACACACAACACAGCTGAATGAACTTTTAACTCCTCACCATTATCGAATTCCACTTAGCTGACAGTTCTAATTAACAGAAAACCTAGGAATGCACTCACAGCCTTATCTAAAACACCCCAGAGCTCAGTTTTGTCGGTTGAACCATAGGTTAACTACCTTATCTGTTTACTTAATCCACAAACCATTGCTTTCTTCCTAGTTGGAATGGTGTTCATTATTAACTTAAATTACTCCTTGTCCGTGTCTCACAATCCCTTCTTATGAACTCATATTGTTAATCAGATTTAATAAAACAGAGTATAAGTTTACTTAGTTACAGTTTCATTTAAAATAAGACTATTTGTTCAGTCATTTAATCATAATTTTCCTAACACCCACCCACTTTGCCAAAGCACATCCTCCACACCACCAGAGGGATATCTTCAACCACCAACTTACCATCCTGAGACAAGGCTGAGTACAGCCCACAAAGATCTCCGCCACGGCACAACCCAAGGGGGGGCGCCAACCCAGACAGGAAGATCACATCAGTGACTCAACCGACGCACCCCTCCTAGGGACGGTATAAAAGAGCCCTAGTAAGCCAGTGACTCAGCCCCTGTAATAGGGTCAGAGGCAGAGAATCCCAGTGGAAAGAGGGGAACCGGCCAGGCAGAGACAGCAAGGGTGGTTCGTTGCTCCAGAGCCTTTCCGTTCACCTTCACACTCCTGGGCCAGACTACACTCAATCATATGACCCACTGAAGAGATTAGTCTTCAGTAAAGACTTAAAGGTTGAGACCGAGTTTGCGTCTCTCACATGGGTAGGCAGACCAATTGGTAGTAGTTACTGTCTTGTCTCATCACTGCAACTCCTGTACGGACTCGGGAGAGGCGAAGGTCGAGAGCCATGCGTCCACCGACATACAACCCTAACAAGCCGCACTGCTTCTTGATACAATGCACATCCAACCCGGAAGCCAGCCGCACCAATCTGAGGAAACACCGTACACCTAGCGACCTGGTCAGCATGCACTGCTCCCGGCCCACCACAGGAGTCGCTGTGTGCACGATGAGACAAGGATATCCCTGCTGGCCAAACCCTCCTTAACCCGGACGACGCTGGGCCAATTGTGCGTCGCCCCATGAGCCTCCCGGTCGCGGTAGGCTGCACTGGAACCCAGAATCTCTGGTGACACAGCCTTAGACCACTGCGCCACCCGGGAGGCTTGCCGGAACTATTTAATGAAGCTGCCATTTGAGGACTTGTGAGGCATCTGTTTCTCAAACTAGACACTCTAATGTACTTGTCCTCTTGCTCAGTTGTGCACCGGGGCCTCCCACGCCTCTTTCTATTCTGGCCAGAGGCAGTTTGCGCTATTCTGTGAAGGGTGTAGTACACAGCATTGTAGAGATCTTCAGTTTCTTGGCAATTTCTCTCATGGAATAGCCTTCATTTCTCAGAACAAGAATAGACTGATGAGTTTCAGAATAAAGTACTTTGTTTCTGGCCATTTTGAACCTGTAATCAAACCCACAAATGCTGATGCTCCAGATACTCAACTAGTCAAATCAAATCAAATGTTATTTGTCACATACACATGGTTAGCAGATGTTAATGCGAGTGTAGCGAAATGCTTGTGCTTCTAGTTCCGACAATGCAGTAATAATCTAACTAACAATTCCAAAAAAACTACTGTCTTATACACAGTGTAAGGGGATAAGGAATATGTACATAAGGATATATGAATGAGTGATGGTACAAAGCAGCATAGGCAAGATACAGTAGATGATATCGAGTACAGTATAACATATGAGATGAGTATGTAAACAAAGTGGCATAGTTAAAGTGGCTAGTGATACATGTATTACATAAGGATGCAGTCGATGATATAGAGTACAGTATATACATATGCATATGAGATGAATAATGTAGGGTAAGTAACATTATATAAGGTAGCATTGTTTAAAGTGGCTAGTGATATATTTACATAATTTCCCATCAATTCCCATTATTAAAGTGGCTGGAGTTGAGTCAGTGTCATTGACAGTGTGTTGGCAGCAGCCACTCAATGTTAGTGGTGGCTGTTTAACAGTCTGATGGCCTTGAGATAGAAGCTGTTTTTCAGTCTCTCGGTCCCAGCTTTGATGCACCTGTACTGACCTCGCCTTCTGGATGACAGCGGGGTGAACAGGCAGTGGCTCGGGTGGTTGATGTCCTTGATGATCTTTATGGCCTTCCTGTAGCATCGGGTGGTGTAGGTGTCCTGGAGGGCAGGTAGTTTGCCCCTGGTGATGCGTTGTGCAGACCTCACTACCCTCTGGATAGCCTTACGGTTGAGGGCGGTGCAGTTGCCACACCAGGCGGTGATACACCCCGCCAGGATGCTCTCGATTGTGCATCTGTAGAAGTTTGTGAGTGCTTTTGGTGACAAGCCGAATTTCTTCAGCCTCCTGAGGTTGAAGAGGCGCTGCTGCGCCTTCTTCACGATGCTGTCTGTGTGAGTGGACCAATTCAGTTTGTCTGTGATGTGTATGCCAAGGAACTTAAAACTTGCTACCCTCTCCACTACTGTTCCATCGATGTGGATAGGGGGGTGTTCCCTCTGCTGTTTCCTGAAGTCCACAATCATCTCCTTAGTTTTGTTGACGTTGAGTGTGAGGTTATTTTCCTGACACCACACTCCGAGGGCCCTCACCTCCTCCCTGTAGGCCGTCTCGTCGTTGTTGGTAATCAAGCCTACCACTGTTGTGTCGTCCGCAAACTTGATGATTGAGTTGGAGGCGTGCGTGGCCACGCAGTCGTGGGTAAACAGGGAGTACAGGAGATGGCTCAGAACGCACCCTTGTGGGGCCCCAGTGTTGAGGATCAGAGGGGTGGAGATGTTGTTGCCTACCCTCACCACCTGGGGGCGGCCCGTCAGGAAGTCCAGTACCCAGTTGCACAGGGCGGGGTCGAGACCCAGGGTCTCGAGCTTGATGACGAGCTTGGAGGGTACTATGGTGTTGAATGCCGAGCTGTAGTCGATGAACAGCATTCTCACATAGGTATTCCTCTTGTCCAGATGGGTTAGGGCAGTGTGCAGTGTGGTTGAGATTGCATCTCTTTGTGGACCTATTTGGGCGGTAAGCAAATTAGAGTGGGTCTAGGGTGTCAGGTAGGGTGGAGGTGATATGGTCCTTGACTAGTCTCTCAAAGCACTTCATGATGACGGATGTGAGTGCTACGGGGCGGTAGTCGTTTAGCTCAGTTACCTTAGCTTTCTTGGGAACAGGAACAATGGTGGCCCTCTTGAAGCATGTGGGAACAGCAGACTGGTATAGGGAATGATTGAATATGTCCGTAAACACACCGGCCAGCTGGTCTGCGCATGCTCTGAGGGTGCGGCTGGGGATGCCGTCTGGGCCTGCAGCCTTGCGAGGGTTAACACGTTTAAATGTCTTACTCACCTCGGCTGCAGTGAAGGAGAGACCGCATGTTTTCGTTGCAGGCCGTGTCAGTGGCACAGTATTGTCCTCAAAGCGGGCAAAAAAGTTATTTAGTCTGCCTGGGAGCAAGACATCCTGGTCCGTGACTGGGCTGGATTTCTTCCTGTAGTCCGTGATTGACTGTAGACCCTGCCACATGCCTCTTGTGTCTGAGCCGTTGAATTGAGATTCTACTTTGTCTCTGTACTGGCGCTTAGCTTGTTTGATAGCCTTGCGGAGGGAATAGCTGCACTGTTTGTATTCGGTCATGTTACCAGACACCTTGCCCTGATTAAAAGCAGTGGTTCGCGCTTTCAGTTTCACACGAATGCTGCCATCAATCCACGGTTTCTGGTTAGGGAATGTTGTAATCGTTGCTATGGGAACGACATCTTCAACGCACGTTCTAATGAACTCGCACACCGAATCAGCGTATTCGTCAATGTTGTTATCTGACGCAATACGAAACATCTCCCAGTCCACGTGATGGAAGCAGTCTTGGAGTGTGGAGTCAGCTTGGTCGGACCAGCGTTGGACAGACCTCAGCGTGGGAGCCTCTTGTTTTAGTTTCTGTCTGTAGGCAGGGATCAACAAAATGGAGTCGTGGTCAGCTTTTCTGAAAGGGGGGCGGGGCAGGGCCTTATATGCGTCGCGGAAGTTAGAGTAACAATGATCCAAGGTCTTTCCACCCCTGGTTGTGCAATCGATATGCTGATAAAATTTAGTCTAGTCTAAAGAAGGCCAGTTTATTTGCTCCATTAATCAGCACAACAGTTTTCAGCTGTGCTAACATCATTGCAAAAGGGTTTTTAATGATCAATTAGCCTTTTAAAATGATAAACTTGGATTAGATAACACAACATGCAATTGGAACACAGGAGTGATGGTTGCTGATAATGGGCCTCTTTACGCCTATGTAGATATTCCATCACAAATCAGCCGCTTCCAGCTACAATAGTAATTTACTGTATTTTTGATCAATTTGATGTTATTTTAAAGGACAAAACAATTGCTTTTCTTTCAAAAACAAGGACATTTCAAAGTGACCCCAAACTTTAGAATGGTAGTGTATATAAAGTATATATCTCTCCCAACCCACACTACCATCACCCTTTCTCACCCCATCCAGATATATTTATTTAAAGTATATAGTCTCTTCCTCAACACACTACCAACACCTATTCTCAACCAATCCAGATGGAGGTATATACAGTTGCAGTTGGACGTTTAAATACAATTAGGTTGGAGTCATTAAAACAAATTTTTCAACCACTCCACACATTTCTTGTTAACAAACCATATTTTTTGGCTAGTCAGTTAGGACATTTACTTTGTGCATGACACAACTGAGTCTGGTTCATCTGGTGTCTTAGTGAGTCTGATTCATATCTGAGGTTTTAGTGAGTCTAGTTCGTATCGTGGATCTTAGTGAATCTGGTTCATATTTGGGATTTTTGTGAGTCTGGTTTGTATCCGTGGTCCAAGTCTATCATATCTGGTGTCTTAGTAAGTCTGGTTCCTATCTCGGGTCTTAGTAAGTCATTTCTGGGGTCAGTGAGTCATTTTCGTATCTGGAATTTTAATGTGCCTGGTTCATACAGTGGGGCAAAAAAGTATTTAGTCAGCCACCAATTGTGCAAGTTCTCCCACTTAAAAAGATGAGATTTATTTGCAAATTATGGTGGAAAATAAGCATTTGGTCAATAACAAAAGTTTATCTCAATACTTTGTTATATACCCTTTGTTGGCAATGACAGAGGTCATCTCTGTAAGTCTTCACAAGGTTTTCACACACTGTTGCTGGTATTTTGGCCCATTCCTCCATGCAGATCTCCTCTAGAGCAGTGATGTTTTGGGGCTGTTGCTGGGCAACACGGACTTTCAACTCCCTCCAAAGATTTTCTATGGGGTTGAGATCTGGAGACTGGCTAAGCCACTCCAGAACCTTGAAATGCTTCTTACGAAGCCACTCCTTCGTTGCCCGGGCGGTGTGTTTGGGATCGTTGTCATGCTGAAAGACCCAGACACGTTTCATCTTCAATGCCCTTGCTGATGGAAGGAGGTTTTCACTCAAAATCTCACGATACATGGCCCCATTCATTCTTTCCTCTACACGGATCAGTCGTCCTGGTCCCTTTGCAGAAAAAACAGCCCCAAAGCATGATGTTTTCACCCCCATGCTTCACAGTAGGTATGGCGGTCTTTGGATGCAACTCAGCAATCTTTGTCCTCCAAACATGACGAGTTGAGTTTTTATCAAAAAGTTATATTTTGATTTCATCTGACCATATGACATTCTCCCAATCTTCTTCTGGATCATCCAAATGCTCTCTAGCAAACTTCAGACGGGCCTGGACATGTACTGGCTTAAGCAAGGGGACACGTCTGGCACTGCAGGATTTGAGTCCCTGGCGGCGTAGTGTGTTACTGATGCTAGGCTTTGTTACTTTGGTCCCAGCTCTCTGCAGGTCATTCACTAGGTCCCTCCGTGTGGTTCTGGGATTTTTGCTCACCGTTCTTGTGATCATTTTGACCCCACGGGGTGAGATCTTGCGTGGAGCCCCAGATCGAGGGAGATTATCAGTTGTCTTGTATGTCTTCCATTTCCTAATAATTGCTCCCACAGTTGATTTCTTCAAACCAAGCTACTTACCTATTGCAGATTCAGTCTTCCCAGCCTGGTGCAGGTCTACAATTTTTTTTTCTGGTGTCCTTTGACAGCTCTTTGGTCTTGGCCATAGTGGAGTTTGGAGTGTGACTGTTTGAGGTTGTGGACAGATGTCTTTTATACTGATAACAAGTTCAAACAGGTAACATTAATACAGGTAACGAGTGGAGGACAGAGGAGCCTCTTAAAGAAGAAGTTACAGGTCTGTGAGAGCCAGAAATCGTGCTTGTTTGTAGGGGACTAAATACTTATTTTCCACCATAATTTGCAAAGAAATTCATTAAAAGTCCTACAATGTGATTTTCTGGATTTTTTTTCTCATTTTGTCTGTCATAGTTGAAGTGTACCTATGATGAAAATTACAGGCCTCTCTCATCTTTTTAAGTGGGAGAACTTGCATAATTGGTGGCTGACTAAATACTTTTCGCCCGTCTTAGTGAGTCATTTCTGGGGTCTTGGTGAGTCTGGTTCACATCTGAGGTCTTAGTGAGTCTGGTTCATATCTTGGGTCTTAGTGAGTCCTTTTAATGTATTGTGTCTTAGTGAGTCAATTTCCTATTTGGATTCTTAGTCAGTCTGGTTCAAATCTAGGGTTTTAGTGAGTCATATCTGGGGTCTTAGTGAGTCTGGTTCAAATCTGGGATCTTAGTGAATCATATCTAGGGTCTTAGTGAGTCTCGTTAATTTTGGGGATCTTACTTAATAAAGTTCATACAGTGCATTCGGATTGTATTCAGACCCTTTCACCTTTTCAACATTTTGTTACATTACAGCCTTATGCTAAAATTGATTCAATTATTTTTTCCCCTCATCAATCTAATCAAATAGACTTTTATTTGTCACATGCGCTGAATACAACAGGTGTTGACCTTACCGTGAAATGCTAAATTACAAGCCCTTAACCAAAAATGCAGCCCAAAATATTTACTAAATAAACTAATGTAAAAAAAAGTTGTTCAGCAGTCTTATAGTTTGGGGTAGAATATGTTAATGAGCCTTTTGGTACTAGACTTGGCGCTCCGGTACCGCTTGCCGTGCGGTAGCAGAGAGAACAGTCTATGACCTGGGTGACTGAAATCTTTGACAATTTTTTGGGGCTTTTCTCTGACACCGCCTAGTACATAGGTCCTTGATGTCAGGAAGCTTGGCCCCAGTGATGTACTGGGCCATACGCATTACCCGCTGTAGTGCCTTACGGTCAGATGCCGAGCCGTTGCCATACCAGGCGGTGGTGCAACCAAGCAGGATGCTCTCGATGGTGCAGCTGTAGAACTTTTTGTGGATCTGGGGACCTTTGTCAAATCTTTTCAGTCTCCTGAGGGGGAAAATGTGTTGTTGTGCCCTCTTCACAACTGTCTTGGTGTGTTTGGACCATGATCATTTGTTGGTGATGTGGACACCAAGGAACTTGAAACTCTCAACCCACTCTACTTCAGTCCCATTGATGTGAATGGGGACCTGTTCGGCCCTCCTTTTCCTATAGTCTTGATCAGCTCCTTTGTCATGCTCACATTGAGAGAGGTTGTTTTCCTGGCACCACCCAGCCAGGTCTCTGACCTCCTCATAGTTGTCGGTGATCAGGTCTGCCATTGTTGTGTAGTCAGCAACCTTAATGATGCTGTTGAAGTCGTGCTTGGCCACATAGCTGTGGGTTAACAGGAGTACGGGGGGGACTAAGCACGCACCCCCGAGGGGCCCCAATGTTGAGGATCAGCGTGGCAGATGTGTTGTTGCCTGCCCTACCACCTGGGGGTGACCATGGTGTTGAACACTAAGGTGTTGAACGCTGAGCTGTAGTCAATGAACAGCATCCTCACATAGGTGTTACTTTTTTCCAGGCCAGGCCACTCAAGGACATTCAGGGACTTGTCCCGAAGACACTCTTGCATTGTCTTGGCTGAGTACTTATGGTCATTGTGCTGTTGGAAGGTGAACCTTTGCCCCAGTCTAAGGTCCTGAGTGCTCTGTAGCAGGTTTTCACAGCATCAATCAATCAGTCAAATGTATTTATAAAGCCCTTTTTCATCAGCCGATGTCACAAAGTGCTATACAGAAACCCGGCCTAAAACCCCAAACAGCAAGCAATGCAAATGTAGAAGCATGGTGGCTAGGAAAACTCCCTAGAAAGGCAGGAACCTAACAAGAAATCTAGAGAGGAACCAGGCTCTTAGGTGTGGCCAATCCTCTTCTGGTTGTACTGGGTGGAGATTATAACAGTACAAGGCCAAGATATTCATAGCTGACCAGCAGGGTCAAATAATAATAATCACAGTGGTTGTAGAGGATGCAACAGAGGGTGCAACAGGTCAGCACCTCAGGAGTACATTTCAGTTGGCTTTTCATAGCCGAGCCTTCAAAATTCAAGACAACAGGTGCGGTAGAGAGATAGATTCAAAAAGAGTTGAAAACAGCAGGTCCGGGACAAGGTAGCATATCCGGTGAACAGGTCAGCGTTCCATGGCGGCAGGCAGAACAGTTGAAACTTGAGCAGCAGCACAACCAGGTGGACTGGGCACAGCAAGATGTCATCAGGCCAAGTAGTCCTGAGGCATGATCCTGGGAGGGATAGGGAGAGGGAGAGATTTAGAAGGAGCATACTTAACTTCACACAGGACACCGGATAAGACAGGAGAATTACACCAGATATATCCGACTGACCCTAGCTCCCAGACACAAACTATTGCAGCATAGATACTGGAGACTGAGACAGGAGGGGTCAGGAGACACTCTGGCCCCGTCTGACGATACCCCCGGACAGGGCCAACCAGGCAGGATTGACCCCACCCACTTTGCCAAAGCACAGCCCCCACAGCACTAGTGGGATAACCGCAAATGTACTACCCTGAGACAAGGCTGAGTACAGCCCACGAAGAGCTCCCCCATGGCATGAACCCAAGGGGGTGCCAACCTGGATAGGAAGATCACATCAGTGACGCACCCCTCCTAGGGACGGCATTGAAGAGCACTAGTAAGGCAGTTACTCAGCCCCTGTAATAGGGTCAGAGGCAGAGAATCCGAGTGGAAAGAGGGGAACTGGCCAGGCAGAGACAACAATGGTGGTATGTTGCTCCAGGGCCTTTCCTTTCACCTTCACACCCCTGGGCCAGACTACAATCAATCATAAGACCTACTGAAGAGATGAGTCTTCAATAAAGACTTAAGGGTCGAGGCTAGCACTGGAGTAATATCATAAACATTTTTGGTTCTAGTCAAGATTCTAGTACTAACTGAAGTTTATTTAGTGCTTTATCCGGGAAGCCGGAAAGTAGAGCATTGCAGTAGTCTAATCTAAGATTGATAATAGATTAGTTTTTCGACATCCTTTTTGGACAAAACGTTTCTGATTTTTACAGTGTTACGAAGATTGAAAAAGCTGTCCATGATATACTCTTGATTCGTTCGTCAAAAGAGAGATCAGGGTCCAGAGTAACGCAAAGGTCCTTGACAGTTTTATTTGAGACAACTGTACAACCATCAAGATTAATTGTCAGAGCCAACAGAAGATCTCTTTGTTTCTTGGGACCTACAACAATCTCTGCATCTCTGTTTTGTTTAAAAGTAAAACATTTGCTGCCACCCACTTCCTTATGTCTAAAACACAGGCTTCCAGGAAGGACAATTTTGGGGCTCCACCATGTTTCATCGAAATGTACAGCTGTGTATCGTCTGCATAGCAGTGAAAGATAACATTATGTTTTCCGAATGACATCACCAAGAGGTCAAATATATAGTGAAAACAATAGTGGTCCTAAAAGGGAACCTTGAGGAACACCGAAACGTACAATTGATTTGTCAGCGGACAAAACATCCACAGAGACAAACTGATATCTTTCCGACAGATAAGATCTAAACCAGGCCAAAATGGTGTCAAAAGCAGCACTAAGGTCTAGGAGCACGAGGACATATGAAGAGCCTTGGTCTAACGCCATTAAAAGGTAATTTACCACCTTCACGAGTGCAGTCTCAGTGCTTCAATAGGGCTAAAACCAGCATTTCGTATATCTTCAGAAGCCAGTGAGTTGTTGCGCAACAGCTTTATCTAACATTTTTGCGAGGAATGGAAGATTCGATATAGGCCAATAGTTTTTTTTACCATTTTCTGGGTCAAGGTTTGGCTTTTTCAAGAGAGCCTTTATTAGTGCCTCTTTTAGTGAGTTTGAATTGGATCCTGTGGATAGGGAACCGTTTCTTATGTTCATTAGTTTAGTTGGAATAGGGTCCAGTATGCAGCTTGAAGGTTTAGAGGCCATGACTATTTTCATGAATGTGTCAAGAGAGGGGTTAATACGGTAATCGGGGAGAAGCTGTAACCTGTAACTCACCTCGTTCAGTCTCCTCAGCACTTTAAAACGCGGACCCAGCTTCCGGCAGGGCAGGCGGAGGGGCAGGTTTCGGGTTGAGAACAAGACCCGGTCCCCCATTGCGAACACCGGGGCCTCACTACGGTGACGGTCTGCATTTGAAAGAGAACATGAGCGGCGTCCCATGTCTCCTCCGCGCGCCGGAACCAGTCGTCCACCACAAGAGCCTCGGCCTGACTCTGATGCCAAGGAGCCAGAACCTGCTGATACCCCAGTACGCACTGGAAGGGGAAAAGGTTAGTGGAGGAGTGGCGGAGCGAGTTCTGGGCCATCTCTGCCCAGGGCACGAACGCCGCTCACTCCCCCGGCCGGTCCTGGCAATAAGACCTCAGAGACTTACCCACATCCTGGTTAACTCTCTCCACCTGCCCATTACTCTCAGGGTGAAAACCCAAGGTAAGGCTGATCGAGATCCCCAGACGTTCCATGAGCGCCCTCCAGACCCTCGAAGTGAACTGGGGACCCCGATCAGACACTATGTCCTAGTGGTGCCAGAAGATGTGTGTAAACAAGGCCTCCACAGTCTGTAGTGCCGTAGGGAGACCGGGCAGAGGGAGGAGACGGCAGCACTTAGAAAAACAGTCCACAACGACCAGGATCATGGTGTTACCCTGTGAGGCAGAAAGATCAGTAAGGAAATCCACCGACAGGTGCGACCACAGCTGTTGTGGAATGGGTAAGAGGTGTAGCTTACCTCTGGGTAGGTGCCTAGGAGCCTAACACTGGGCGTACACCGAGCAGGTGGAAACATAAACCCTCACGTCCTTAGCTAAAGTGGGCCACGAGTACTTCCCACTCAGATAGCGCACAGTCCGACCTCTGCCTGGATGACCAGAGGAGGGTGACGTGTGGGCCCAATAGATCAACCGGTCATGGACAGCAGACGGAACGTACAGATGCTCAGCAGGACACTGGAGAGTGGGCTCTGCACGTGGCGCCTGCTCAATGTCCGTGTCCAGCTCCCACACTACCAGTGCCACCAGGCAGGAGGCCGGGAGTATAGGGGTGGGATTCATGGGCTTTTCCTCTGTGTCATACAGCTGGGACAGTGCGTCTGCCTTAGCGTTCTGGGAACCTGGTCTATACGAAAGGGTGAAAATGAAACGGGTGAAAAATATGTCCCACCTTGCCTGGCGAGGGTTCAGTCTCCTTGCCGCCCGGATGTAATCGATTGCGGTGGTCAGTCCAGATGAGTAAAGGGTGTTTAGCCCACTCAAGCCAATGTCTCCACGCCTTCAAAGCCGTTACAACAGCCAACATCTCCCGGTCCCCCACGTCGTAGTGTCGCTCCGTCGGGCTGAGCTTCCTCGAGAAGAAGGCGCAGAGAGAGCACCGCTCCTATCCCAGCCTCGGACATGTCCACCTCCACTGTGAACGCCAAAGAGGGATCCAGATGGGCAGCACGGGAGCCGAGGTAAACAGAGCCCTCAGGTGACCAAAAGTCCTGTCCGCCTCAGCCGACCACTGCAAACGTACCGGTCCCCCCTTCAGCCTTGAGGTAATCTGCTATCTGACCAAAACCCCAGATAAACCTTCCGGTAGTAATTGGCAAACCCTAGAAACCGCTGCACATCCTTTACCGTGGTAGGAGTCGGTCAATTACGCACGGCTGAAATGCGGTCACTCTGCATCTCCACCCCCGATGTGGAAATGCGGTACCCTAGGAAGGAGATGGACTGTTGGAAGAACAGGCATTTCTCAGCCTTGACGTACAGGTCATACTCCAACAGTCGACCAAGCACCCTGCGCACCAGGGACACATGCTCGGCACGTGCAGCGGGGTATATCAGAATGTCATCAATATACACCACTACAGGTCCCTGAAAATCTCGTCTACAAAGGCTTGGAAGACTGATGGAGCATTCATCAACCCGTAAGGCATGACGAGGTACTCATAATGCCCTGAGGTGGTACTGAACGCCGTCTTCCACTCGTCTCCCACCCGGATATGCACCAGGTTGTAAGCGCTCCTGAGATCTAGTTTTGTGAAGAAGCGCGCCCCGTGCTTTGACTCAATCGCAGTGGTGATAAGAGGTAGCGGGTAACTGTACCTCACAGTGATCTGATTTAGGCCTCGGTAGTCAATACGCAGGAACAGACCTCCCTCCTTCTTCTTCACAAAAAGGAAAGTCGAGGAGGCGGGTGAAGTGGAGAACCGAATGTACCCTTGACGCAGGTATTCGGAGACATACAGTGGGGAGAACAAGTATTTGAGACACTGCCGATTTTGCAGGTTTTCCTACTTACAAAGCATGTAGAGGTCTGTAATGTTTTATCATAGGTACACTTCAACTGTGAGAGACTGATTCTAATACAAAAATCCAGAAAATCACTTTGTATGATTTTTAAGTAAAAACAATTCCGCACAAAGACATGGGGGAAACAGAGGGTTAAATACACAAGAAATAATGAGAGAAATGAAAACCAGGTGTTTAGGAAAACAAGACAAAACAAATGGAAAATGAAAATGAATTGACGATGGCTAGAAGACCGGTGACGCCGACCGCCGCCCGAACAAGGAGAGGAACCGACCTCGGTGGAAGTCGTGACAATTGAAGGCTCTTCAATATTGCACGGTACTGTCTTTCCAAGCTAGTCAGAAGACTTCCAGTTTGGTGGAGCACCATTTCCCTTCCAATTTTCTGGAAGCTTGCTTCAGAGCTTGCGTATTTTCTGTATACCAGGGAGCTAGTTTCTTGTGATAAATGTTTTCTTGTTTTTAGAGGTGCAACTGCATCTAAGGTATTACACAAGGTTAAATGTAGTTCCTCAATTAGGTTGTTAACCTATTTTTGTAATCTGTCATCCTTGGGTAGGTGGAGGGAGTCTGGAAGGGCATCTAGGAATCTTTGGGTTGTCTGAAATATCATAGCACGACTTTTGATGATCCTTGGTTGGGGTCTAAGCAGATTATTTGTTGCAATTGCAAATGTAATAAAATGGTGGTTCGATAGTTCAGGATTATAAGGAAAAAACATTACGATCCACAATATTTATTCCATGGGACAAAACTAGGTCCAGAGTATGACTGTGGCAGTGAGTAGGTCTGGAGACATGTTGGAAAAAACCCACTGAGTCGATGATGGCTCCGAAGGCCTTTTGGAGTGGGTCTTAGGAGTTTTCCATGTGAATATTAAAGTCACCAAAAATGTGAATATTATCTGCCATGACTATAAGGTCTGATAGGAATTCAGGGAACTCAGTGAGGAACGCTGTTTACAGTCCAGAAGCCCTGTAAACAGTAGCTATAAAAAGTGATTGAGTAGGCTCGATAGATTTCATGACAAAAAAAAAAGTGTTACATTTGCTATCGTAAATGTTAGCAACACGTGCGGAGGATGTGGTCACTAGTGTAACCAGGAGGAGATGCCACATATAACACAGTAAATTAATCAGGATTAAGACATGTTTCAATCAGGCCAATCACACATATTTTTTCTTGTTACCCCTTTTTCTCCTCAATTTCGTGATATCCAATTGGTAGTTACAGTCTTGTTCCATAGCTACAACTCCCATACGGAGCCGTGCGTCCTCCAAAACACAAACCAGCCAAACTGCACTGCTTCTTGACACAAAGCCGGCTTAACCCGGCTGGCGAGCGTGTCAGCGTGCATTGCGCCTGGCCCGCCACAGGAGTCACTAGATGGGACAAGAACATAATGTCGTCCAAACCCTCCTCTAACCCGGATGACGCTGGGCCAATTGTCCACTGCCCCATGGGTCTCCTGGTCGCGGCTGGCTCCGACAGAACCTGGACACGAACCAGGATCTCTAGTAGCACAGCTAGCACCTTAGACGACTGCACCACTCGGGAGGCCAAGTAGCCCTATTTTGAGATGTGAGATATCACAATCTCTTTCAATAATTATAGGAATGGAGGAGGTCTTTATTCCATTCACACCGCCATGTTTAGTTTTGCGCAAACTAGATTGAGGCGAAGACACGGTCTCAATGGGGATAGCTGAGCTGACTACACTGACTATGCTAGTGGCAGACTCCACTAAGCTGGCAGGCTGGCTGACAGCCTGCTGCCTGGCCTGTACCCTATCTCATTGTGCAGCTAGAGGAGTTAGAGCCCTGTCGTAGATAAGATGAGAGCACCCCTCCAGCTAGGATGGAGTCCGTCACTCTTCAGCAGGCCAGGCTCGGTCCTGTTTGTGGAGGAGTCCCCTTTTAGGAGGGGCAGAAAACAGTTTTCAACCAGAGATTGAGTTGTGTGACTCTGCTATGGAGCTCATCACTCCCCCTAACTGGGAGGGGGGCAGAGACAATTACTTGATGCCGACAAATCTTTCTAGCTAATTTACACACTGAAGCTATGTTGTGCTTGGTGATCTCTGACTGTTTCATCCGAACATCATCGGTGCTGACGTGGATAACAATATCTACACTCGCCAGTTTTAGCCTTAGCCAGCACCCTCTTCAGATTAGCCATAACATCGGTAGCCCTGCCCTGGTAAACAGTTTGTGATCGCTGGATTATTATTTTTAAGTCTAATACTGCGGGTAATGGAGTCGCCAATGACTAGGGTTTTCAATTTGTCAGAGCTAATGGTGGGAGGCTTCGGCGTCTCAGACCCTGTAACAGGTGGAGGAGAGACCAGAGAAGCGTCCTGTCCCATAAAGATGAACCTTAGGTCCAGGACTAACACCTCTCTGTCCAACAGGATGAACACTTACTTGGTCCAAACAAGCACAACTGGTTCCCCAGTGTCTCATCAAAGAGGACGACAGCTACCCAACGTCCCATCCAAGGGCTCACTGGATCGAAGTGAGTAAACCAGCTTTCTCTGCAAGGATTTTTCTTCAAAACTTTCTGTGGAGAGAAAATAAAACTTCTCTGCATCCACAACATTCTGCTCTTCAAAGTTAGTCAGTGAAGTGTTTCTCTCTAATATCTCAAGTCAGACAGTGTCTTTCCCATCAACATACTGTACAATATAAATCACTTTTAGACCATGTTAGTACCATGTAGTAGAATACAGTACTAGACCATGTTACTACCATGTAGTAGAATACAGTACTAGAACATGTTACCACCATGTAGTAGAATACAGTACTAGACCATGTTACTACCATGTAGTAGAATAGAGTACTAGAACATGTTACCACCATGTAGTAGAATAGAGTACTATACCATGTTACCACCATGTAGTAGAATAGAGTACTAGAACATGTTACCACCATGTAGTAGAATAGAGTACTAGAGCATGTTACCACCATGTAGTAGAATACAGAACTAGACCATGTTACCACCAGGTAGTAGTTGTCACAACTAGACCATGTTACCACCATGTAGTAGTAGTCATTACTAGACCGTCTGACAAAATAGAAATGTCAATGATTTTACATTTGTGTATATTGTGACATAACATCACAGCTTGGTTCCCTTTTTTATTGCCCAGAAGATGGAGAGGAGATGAATCATTCTTATCAAGGTCTGTACCTGCTAGTCTGGATAGTAGTAGAGCAGTCCCAACAAGGCCAAGTCCATGTCTCCTAGTCTGTCATGTTCTGTACCTGCTAGTCTGGCCTCTAGTTCTACAGAGCTGTCCCCTACAAGGCCAAGTCCATGTCTCCTAGTCTGTCATGTTCTGTACCTGCTAGTCTGGCCTCTAGTTCTACAGAGCTGTCCCCAACAAGGCCAAGTCCATGTCTCCTAGTCTGTCATGTTCTGTACCTGCTAGTCTGGCCTCTAGTTCTACAGAGCTGTCCCCAACAAGGCCAAGTCCATGTCTCCTAGTCTGTCATGTTCTGTACCTGCTAGTCTGGCCTCTAGTTCTACAGAGCTGTCCCCAACAAGGCCAAGTCCATGTCTCCTAGTCTGTCATGTTCTGTACCTGCTAGTCTGGCCTCTAGTTCTACAGAGCTGTCCCCAACAAGGCCAAGTCCATGTCTCCTAGTCTGTCATGATCTGTACCTGCTAGTCTGGCTTCTAGTTCTACAGAGCTGTCCCCAACAAGGCCAAGTCCATGTCGCCTAGTCTGTCATGTTCTGTACCTGCTAGTCTGGCCTCTAGTTGTACAGAGCTGTCCCCAACAAGGCCAAGTCAAGGTCTTCTAGACAGTCATGGTCTGTACCTGCTAGTCTGGCCCCTAGTTGTACAGAGCTGTCCCCAACAAGGCCAAGTTCATGTCTCCTCATCAGTCATTACTGTTAGCTGGTGTCCGTTGGGCCCTGTGCTTTCCCCTTCCGGTTAAGTTCCCTGTATATATGGTCACTCAGGTCTCTACACAGCCACTGTAATATCCTTATATCGGGGCGGCAGCGTAGCCTAGTGGTTAGAGCGTTGGACTAGTAACCGGAAGGTTGCAAGTTCAAACCCCCGAGCTGACAAGGTACAAAATCTGTCGTTCTGCCCCTGAACAGGAAGTTAACCCACAGTTCCTAGGCTGTCATTGAAAATAAGAATTTGTTCTTAACTGACTTGCCTAGTTAAATAAAGGTAAAATATATATATGGTCACTCAGGTCTCTGTCTCTACACAGCCACTGTAATATCTTGTTCCTTATATGGTCACTCAGGTCCCTGTCTCTACACAGTCACTGTAATGACTTGTTCCTTATATGGCTATTCAGCTCCCTGTTTTTATATTGTCATGTCTTGTTCCTCATAGCCATTACAGCAGGGGTGGGCAAAGTACTGCCCTTGGGCCAGATCCTGGTCCAGAGCCCATTCAATCCCGATGTTACACCTTTGCTGTAATTTCTCATAACGGCCACTCAGAAACCAACCCATAGCTGATACATATTGTCCATGTTTGCAGATGGGGCTGTGTTGTTGATATGGTATTGTGTTTTATGTCAATGTCAGTTTTATGTCCAATTTGATTTGGATCTGTTTAGTCCAAGCTCATAGTTCTGTTATATTCTCTGCACCACAGTGATTTACAGTAGATATGCTATGTTAAAGTAGATATGCTATTTTGGAGTTTAAATGCTATGTTACAGTAGATGTGCTATGTTACAGTAGATATGTTATGTTAGAGTAGATATGCTATTTTACAATAGATGTGCTATGTTACAGTAGATATGCTATGTTACAGTAGATATGCTATGTTACAGTAGATATGCTATGTTACAGTAGATATGCTATGTTACAGTAGATATGTCATGTTACAATAGATATGCTATGTTACAGTAGATATGCTATGTTACAGTAGATATGCTATGTTACAGTAGATATGCCATGTTACAGTAGATATGCTATGTTACAGTAGATATGCTATGTTACAGTAGATATGCTATGTTAAAGTAGATATGCTATGTTACGGTAGATATGCTATGTTAGAGTAGATATGCTATGTTACAGTAGATACAGTACCAGTCAATGATTTGGACACACCAACTCATTCCAGGGTTTTTCATTATTTTTACTATTTTCTACATTGTAGAAAAATAAGACATCAAAACTATGAAAAAACACATGGAATCATGGAGTAACCAAAAAGTTAAACTAAAATATATTTGAGATTTGAGATTCTTCAAGGTAGCCAGGCTTTGCCTTGATGACAGCTTTGCAGGTATATAGGTGTGCGAGACTTGACCCATTAACTCTGCATCTTTAAAATAATGATACAAATATTATTTCAAAATGCCTATGTTTTTTTTAGTTATGGATCCATAATGAATTACTATGGGAATAAATATCACTGAATTACGGAAACATCCTCCAATCCTCTACATGTAATTGTTGGCGGAGAGTCATGAGTAATGTGCTGTTAAAAGTGGTGTAGGTCTTATTATTAAAGAGCATATTGAAGTTAGAAGCAATAGCCTACAACTATTTTAGCACCTTTTCGCACTGGCAGAATAACATATTTTTACCATGTCAGCTCTGTGATTTGATCTAGCAACCTTTTGGTTACTGGCCCAACTCTCTAACCACTAGGCTACCTGCTCCCCCAGATAGTGTAGAGCAGCGGATAGTAGATAACAGCAGTGATAACAGCAGATAGCAGCAGCAGTAGATAGGCAGCAGATAGCAGATATCAGCATATAGTAGTTAACAGTATATAGTAGATAACAGCATAACAGCATATAATAGATAGCAGCAGATAGTAGATATCAGCATATAGTAGTTAACAGTATATAGTAGATAACAGCATAACAGCATATAATAGATAGCAGCAGATAGTAGATATCAGCATATAGTAGTTAACAGTATATAGTAGATAACAGCATAACAGCATATAATAGATAGCAGCAGATAGTAGATAGCAGCGTATAGTAGTTAACAGTACATAGTAGATAACAGCATATAATAGATAGTAGCAATAATAGCAGCACAAAGTAGATAGCAGCAGTAATAACAGCAGATAGTAGACAGCAGCATATAGTGGACATCAGCAGCAATAGAAGCAGTTAGAAGATAGCAGCATATAGTATTTATTAACAGTAGATAGCAGCACATAGTAGATATCAGCATATAATAGATATCAGCAGATAGTAGACAGCAGCAGCAATAGAAGCAGTTAGAAGATAGCAGCATATAGTAGTTATTAACAGTAGATAGCAGCACATAGTAGATATCAGCATATAATAGATAGCAGCAGATAGTAGATAGCACCAGTAATAGCAGCAGATAGCGGATAGCAGCTGAGTAGAAAGCAGCAGATAGTGGATATAGTAGATATCATTAGATAGTATTAGAAGCAGATGGTATACAGCATCAGGTATTAGATAGCAGCGGATAGCAGTTAGCAGCAGCAATAGCATCAGAAACTAGTTAGTAGCAGTAATACCAAATAGTAGATAGCAGCAGATAGTAGATAGTTTTCAGCAGCAGCTAGTAGATAGCAGCTGTAAGAGCAGCAGATACCAGTAGTAATAGAAGATAGAAGATATAGAAGATATGTCTCTTTTCATTGAGCCATCTTTCTTTTCATTGAGCCATCTTTCTTTGCATTGAGCCATCTTTCTTGTCATTGAGCCATCTTTCTTTGCATTGAGCTATCTTGCTTTTCATTGTGCCATCTTTCTTTCTGCTCATTGTGGTGCTTTATGGTCCTTCTCTTTTATTTTCATACCATCTGACATCCTTGGCCATGCCCCCAACAGGAGGACCAATGGCGTATCAAACACCTCACCCCATCCACTACCGAGTCCCCTCCCCTCTCCAACA